>NC_057414.1:25298572-25372566 GCF_019320065.1 Cervus canadensis | reverse complement strand
ATGTGCATGTCTCTTAGCTACTTGAGTATCTGGCTCTAGTTTGCTGAGAGTTTGTAACAATTGTGTCCACAGTATAAGTAAATGTGTTCTGAGCAAGACCCTTACTGTGCAGGCTCCTCTGTCCATTTTCCCACTGGAAAATCCCATGGACAGAGGAGCCTGGTCAGCTACAGTCCATGGGGTCACAAAGAGTCAGACACCACTGAGCGACTTCTCTCTCTGTCTCTCCTGTGAGTAAAACCCAAGAACTTCAGTGATGAGATTGAGAGCTGTTTGGGATACTCAGGCCCTCGTTGAGAGATGTGTGCTTTTAAGAAAAAGTGAGATCTTACTGTACTCTCTCAGTTTTTATTCTGCAGTGCTTAGCAACAGGTTCTGGTTGTGCTTACGAGGGGGTCTTTTAGACCCCCTATTGTGGGCTCTTTTAGAAATTCCTAATTAGCAGATTTTTCTAATTAGCAGATTTTTCAATAAGCATTCCAAAAGAGTTTTATACAACTAGAAATTATAGTGAGGGAGCCATAATTTTTCATATGTTATTTGGTGATAACATTTCAAATTGTGTAACTACAAATTAATAAAAAATATTTTTGATTTTACAAGTTGTCTTTATTTGGTTCCAATCTCAAATACATGTTTTTAAGTTAGTACTTGGCTATTTTCTGTCCATTTTCTTAGTGAACTCCTGTGAGTTGGGATTCAGAGGATTAAAACCTAATTTCTAAATGCATATAGTACTTTTATATTTTCAGATATTAAAATATAAAAGGATATTTCCTCAAATGTTAAAAAGTGATGAAGTGGATGGACACATGAAAAGTTTCATATTTATTTAAATGTTACACCCATTGACTTGGGCATGTTAATTGACTTTAAATGAATGGGAATATTGTATACTTGTAGAATATGGGTACCTTAGCTACCCTGGGAAGGATATTTGTTTATGATATTTAAGAAACATTGAATAAATTTCTTGGGAGATAATACCAACTAATAGTTTATGAAATATTAAAAGAAATGAAAAATAATAACATTGTGAATAATTTAGTAATAATTTAAGGCTTGAAATTTCTTCAAAAAAATTAGGCAAATTATAAACTCTTAATTGGGTTAACATTTTTTTTTTTTTTTTTAAAGTCTTTATTGAATCTGTTACAAGATTGCTTCCGTTTTATGTTTTAGTTTTTTGGCCCCAAAGCATGTGGGATCTTAACTCCCTGCCAGAGATCGAACCCTCACCCCCTGCATTGGAAGGCAAAGTCTTAACCACTGGACCGCCAGGGAAGTCCCTGGGTGAACATTTTTAGAGCATTTTAGTTTAGATTTTTGTGAAAATTTGAGTGTCCTCAAATGAGAAATATTATTTTCCTTTTTTTTAAATAGAAAGTATAATTTCTCCTTTTTGTAATAGAAAGCATAGCAATATAAGATGTTTTCTTTTAGAAAAGTTGAGTGAAAATGAGTGAATACTCATTTAAGTATTTGGCCCAAGTTTTAACAGACTATATTTGGTGTTGGAATTGGCTTAATATTTTTTCAGATAGTAGCTTCAAAAACAAATCTCAGATACTTTATACTTCACAGTAAAGTTCTGCAGTATCTATGAGCAGAGGAAAGTAATACAGAACTCAATAACTGGACACTTTGGACCTAGCTCTGCGCTTGTGAATATCATGACAGTTTGGTACACCTGTATCATGTGCCTGTGTTTAGAGTATTATGATTAGCAATGCTGAGATGCACTCACTTTGTTTTACCTTTTGTTAGCAGCTCAGTAATGCATCTGCTTAGTGTGGAGGTGACTAAATCATAATATACAATTCACAGAATTATTTAGGAAGTCATTGCTTTTAAATTGTATCAAAACAACTAGCAAATATGTTAGTGTATCAGGCATCCAAGCATTATAATGAAGGGAGAATGTTCACCCCAAAAATGTAGTTTCTCATCTGAATGTAGTTCTTACTTGTGACACGGCCCTGGTGATAGTGCAAAGAGCTGATTGACACTTCTTGGTGGTAGTGTAGTCTGTGCTTTGTACATCTATTTTTTGGGTGGTGCTAGAAATTTAAGGAGGAGGGTGTTGATCCATGTCACAAACTGCAAGCATTGTCACTTAACCTTAGGTTTTATAACTGTGTAGATTCTGCATCTGGTGTCGAACCTACTTCACAGAATGTAGTTTGAGCCATAGTCTCTCATAAACACATGAAAACTTGTATCAGATTGGTATTTGGCATCTGTCATTATCAGACTGGCCTTAATACTGTGCTGGGGAGTTACTTAGGTTTTTATACAGTTTATTCAGTTTGAATGCTGTTAAGCCTATAATGGAAATGTACTTGAAGCAGCTTCAAGAAGTTGGCCTGCTGTATGTTTTGTGTTAAAAGATGAAGAAATATTCTCAATGTCTGTGTGGAAGTTTTATGTGGTGTATTAAACAAGGTGGTCCTAAGGAGTCATATTGCAAAGTCTTAAAACTAACAAAGATAATCTACAGATTATAACATGCAATGATATTAAGTTTCCCCCATGTCAGTAATGGCTTTTGTGGTATCCCTGTTTGTATTCCAGGAAATCACATTCTACCTGATGAAGATCTGGCTTCCTTTCATTGGAGTTTACTTGGTCCAGAACATCCACTAGCTTCACTTAAGGTACAGATTCATTTTATTTCCAACATTTGTTGCTTTTCCTTTTCCTTTCATAATCTAAGTAGTGTTTCTTTATTGTAGAAGGAAATATACCTCAAAATTAGCAATATCATGCTTCCCCTTAACTTCAGAATCTGTGCTGCCTTAAAAAAAAAACCTACCTTATATTGTTCCCAGCACCCATATTTTAGGGAAATATATACAAATGTTGTTTAAAATTCCCTCAGATGAATTCTTCATGTCATGTACCTAGATAGGTGTAAATTTTTTAGCTAAAGTTTTTATGTATTAATTTTATTTTCTTACAAATATTATTTTTTCAGTAGATAATATCACCTTCTGTTATGGATCAATATCTTAGCAGAGTTTGAATTTCATAATTTTCTTACTGATTTTCTAATATTGTAAAAATCTATAGTTTTAATGCTTTTTGAGTGATCAAGGAGACCCAAATTCACTAGAAAAATGGTCTATTTGTACTGTTCCATTAATATTTATTTTCTTATTTTTCTCCCCTTCCTGTTTGAAAGTAATGAACATCCAAGAAGATGTACTTAACTTTGATTTTCTGAAGTGGGAAGGTTTACAGTTTGATGTGAGTGTCGTAGTGGAATGGTATGAGTCACTAGGGAACTTGTAGTTGTGCGTGGCTTCCTGTGATTCTCCGAATTCCCTTTGCTGGGTAAATTGGTGTGGTGTTGTCTGCTGTCAGTGTTGTGGGCATAGATGCCACTGACTAGATAGGGAGTTGGGGATTCTGAACCTAGACTGGCCTGCAGCCCGGGCCTCAGTTCCTTGTGGTAACGGGGAGGTTGCATGGAGTGGTTTCTGAACGCACGTTTTCCTATTGTCAGAATTGTCCTCCAAATAGGATTTTTCAGTGTTTAGCTTACAGCAAGCTTTTGTGATACTTGGAAGTTCAGGTGGCATTCCTCTCCTGCCTCTTTCATCTTGTTCCTTGGTGCCTAGAACCCTTTTTTTTCCATTTCTTATTGATGGGCCCTGATGTTTTCCTTTTTATCCTAACAGTTCTTGGTATGGGGCTTTTCAGCTTCTGTTGGAAGATCAGTTTTTCTCCTTTTGTTTGAGATTACTTGTTTTCTTTTGCCTTTTTTTTCCCCCCTGAAGGAAAACAGCTCTCTATTTGCTATTGGCCAGAGAGTTCTTCATGTGTGTTTTCATTTACAAAGTACTACAATTTTTAAGCTTGATTCCAAGCTCCTGGTGATACCATTAATGACTCGCAGAATGGGAAACGTACAGTCTGAAATCAGGTAGACTCAGAAGTATTATGCTCATTAGCTTATTAAACAGTATGCTTTTATAAGTTGAGACAAAATGAAAGCTCGTTTTTTACAGGGTTTGTATTGTTTTGAGTAGCAGGGGTGAGTGAGAGGCTCCCAGGATCCCCAAACTGTATCAGTCAGGTCAGTTCAGTTCAGTTCAGTTCAGTTCAGTTCAGTCGTGTCCGACTCTCTGCGACCCCATGAATCGCAGCACGCCAGGCCTCCCTGTCCATCACAAACTCCTGGAGTTTATTCAAACTCATGCCCATCGAGTCGGTGATGCCATCCAGCCATCTCATCCTCTGTCGCCCCCTTCTCCTCCTGCCCCCAATCCCTCCCGGCATCAGGGTCTTTTCCAACGAGTCAACTCTTCGCATGAGGTGGCCAAAGTATTGGAGTTTCAGCCTCAGCATCAGTCCTTCCAAGGAACACCCAGGACTGATCTCCTTTAGGATGGACTGGTTGGATCTCCTTGCAGTCCAAGGGACTCTCAAGAGTCTTCTCCAACACCATAGTTCAAAAGCATCAATTTTTCGGTGCTCAGCTTTCTTCACAGTCCAACTCTCACATCCATACATGACCACTGGAAAAACCATAGCCTTGACCAGATGGACCTTTGTTGGCAAGGTAATGTCTCTGCTTTTTAATATGCTATGTAGCTTGGCCAAACTGTATACATATGTTTAAATTGAGCTCGCCTTATCTCGTGTGTCAGAGGTTAGAAGTAAGGAACAGTTTGAAGAATTATTGGAAAACTAACTCAGTCCACTGATAGGTCACAAGCATCATTATCATGTATTTTTCCTAATAGTTTGTTAATAAAAATAAAAATATATAAAAAGTTGAAATAGAAAATATCTATTCATATATCCATCACCTTGGTTCACCTGTTGTTAACAGTTTGCTGTAAAGTATATTTGTATCTGTGTGTTTTTTAACTCAACTATTGGGAAGTAAGTTGCAGACATCATAACACTTCACCTGTGAAAACTTTGGTTTACATCTGCTGCTGCTACTGCTCCGTCGTATCTAACTATTTGTGACCCTGTGGACTGTAGCCTGCTAGGCGCCTCTGTCCATGAAATTTTCCAGACAACAATACTGGACTGAGTTGCCATTTCTTACTCCAGGGGATCTTCCTGACCCAAGGATTGAACTAGCATCTTCTGAATTGTCAGGCAGGTTCTTTAGCCCTGAGCCATCTGTGAATCCCTTGGTTTATATCAACACCACCACCTAAAAAGAAGGATAATTTCTTAATTATATTACTATTATCACATCAACTAAATTAATGTCATTTAATATAAGTCCACATTGACATTTTTCTGTTTTCTCTCAAAGTTGTTTGTAGGATTGTGTGTGTGTGTGTGTGTGTGTGTGTTTTAAAATTATTTGTATATTTTTGGTTGCGTTGGGTCTTCGTTGCTGTGCACAGGCTTTCTCTAGTTGTGGTGCGCGGGAGCTATTCTTCGTTGTGGTGCGCAGGCTTCTCACTGCAGTAGCTTCTCTTGTTGTGGGACACAGGGTCAGTAGTTGAAGCTTGTGGGCTTTGTTGCCTTTGGGCACGTGGAATCTTCCTGGACCAGGGATCAAACCCATGTCCCCTGCATTGGCAGCAGATTCCTATCCACTTGTGGATTTTTTAAAAAATCAAATTTTTTTCATTATCAACATGCATATTTTAAATATTAGCTAGGTATTTTTATGGCATAATAGCGAAGCAGTCCAGCATAATTTTTCAATGACTTGATAAGTTGTAGGATTTTTTAAAGTCACATTATGAAAAGTAAAACGTCTGGCTTTGAGTTAAAAAATTGCAAAACTGTTATGTTTTGATCTTAATACATAGTTTCTCTGTGTAGTATCATTTTAACAAAGACTGGGATTTTTTTTGTCTTTTTAAGTGGAGTATTGCTTTATAATGTTGTGTCAGCTTCTGCCATACAAAAACATGAAGCAGGCATAAGCATACGTATGTCCTCTCCCTCTCAAACCTCCTACTCACCCCCCTGCCCCATCCCATCCCATCCCTCTCGGTTGTCACAGAGCACATTGCTGAGCCCCCTGTATCGCGCAGCAACTTCCCACTGTCTGTTTTACGTATGGTAATGTATTTGTTTCAGGGCTACTCTCAATTCCTCTTGCTCTTTCCTCCCCCCACTGTGTCCACCTGTGTGTTCTCTATGTCTGTGTGTCTGTTTTTGCCTTGCAGATAGGTTCATCAGTACCGTTTTTCTAGATTTCATATATATGCATTAATGTATGATATTTGTTTTTCTCTTTCTGACCTGACTCTGTGTAACTAGACTGTGGGATATTCAATATGGTTTTTTTTTCTCATGAACCTTACTACTGTTTAGAATTGTCTGTACCCATCTGCTTTTTTAGTTGCTTCTTCTTCCCAGTAATAAAACTAACTACATCTTTTGAAAATTTGGTTAGTTGTTGATTATAAAACTTTATCATGGGGGAGGAGCCAAGATGGCGGAGGAGTAGGACGGGGAGACCACTTTCTCTCCCACAAATTCATCAAAAGAATAACTGAACGCAGAGCAAACTTCGCAAAACAACTTCGGATGGCTAGCTGAGGTCATCAGGCGCCCAGAAAAGCAGCCCATTGTCTTCGAAAGGAGGTAGGACAAAATATAAAAGATAAAAAGTGAGACAAAAGAGCTAAGGACGGAGATCCGTCCCGGGAGCTCTTAGGCGGCATTGCTTGGGGTAGGGTCCGGGCCCGAGTGCCCTGAGGACAATCGGAGGGAACTTCTGTGAGTTGCCAACTTGAACTGTGGGAGACCAAAAGAGAGAGAGTAAATTAACCGGCCCGAACACACTGCCGGCCGTTCGCAGAACAAAGAGACCGAGAGGGTCCAGAGAGGAGCTCGCAGGCTGCGGACCGGCCCAGCCCCGCCGGAGGCAGGAGGCAGCGGGAGGGGAAGGTCGCGGCGAGACACAGGGCGCAGGCACCCGACCGGCGGGGGCGGGGACTGGGGCTGGGGACGCGGAGGGCGGAAGGCGCGTGCGCCCGACTGGCGCCAGCGGAAACTGAGTCTGGGTCCGCGGAAGGGAGGGGGCGCGCCACACCTGGGTAGAGTGCGCCCACCAAGCCCCTGGCTGCCTGGACCGCTCTGACGGGGAAGGCACAGAGAGCAGGCGCAGCTTTTTGCTCCGCGCTTTTGTGGAACACCCGAGGGCTGGAACCTCGCGCAGCGCGGGGCGCGCTCCATATAGAACAGCCGGGAGCCTGAGCAGCACAGACGGAGAAAGCAGCGTCAGCCCTTCCCGGCAGCCCCAGCCCATCCCCGCGGCGCCAGCCCGTCCCCATAGCGCCAGCCACTCCCGGCAGCGCAAGCCCCTCCCTGCCCCGCAGAGCGACGGAACTAGCTACCTGAATAAGAGTCCACCTCCGCCCGCCTGTGTCAGGGCGGAAATGAGGCTCTGAAGAGACCGGCAAACAGAAGCCAAATAAACAAAGGGAACCGCTTCAGAAGGGACTGGTGCAACAGATTAAAATCCCTCTAGGAAACACTGACTACACCGGAGGGGCCTGTAGATATCGAGATCTGTAAGCTGGAACGAGGAGCTATCTGAAACTGAGCCGAACCCACACTGACCGCAACAGCTCCAGAGAAACTCCTAGATATAATTTTACTTTTTTCTCTTTTTTTTTAAAATTTTTTTTCTTTTTTTTTTTTCTTTTTCTTTCTTTTTTTTCTTTTTTTCCTTTCCTTTTTCTCTTCTATTTTCTATTTTTCTTTTTCTCTTATTTCTTTTAAAGTCCTCTAGTACTCCTCTACTACTCCTTAATTTTCATTTTCAATACACTATAACCTTACAAAAAAAAAAAGAAGAGAAGCCCTATTTTTAAACCGAAGATTATTCTCTCCCAATCTTGACTCTCTGTTTTCTACCTCAGAACACCTCTATTTCCTCCTTCCCCCTTCTCTTCCCAATCCAATTCTGTGAATCCTTGTAGGTGACTGGGCTACGGAGAACACTCTGGGAACAAACAGCTGCGTAGATCTGTCTCTCTCCTCTTGAGTCCCCCTTTTTCTCCTCCTGTTCATCTCTATCTCCCTCCTCCCTCTCCTCTTCTTCATGTAACTCTGTGAACCTCTCCGGGTGTCCCTAACGGGGGAGAATCTTTTAGCCATTAACCTAGAAGTTTTCTTATCAGGGCTGTATAGTTGGAGAAGTCCTGAGACTACAGGAAGAATAAAACTGAAATCCAGAGGCAGGAGACTTAAGCCCAAAACCTGAGAACACCAGAAAACTCCTGACTACATGGAACTTTAAGTAATAAGTGACCGTCCAAAAGCCTCCATACCTACACTGAAACCAACCACCACCCAAGAGCCAAAAAGTTTTAGAGCAAGACATACCACGCAAATTCTCCAGCAACGCAGGAACATAGCCCTGAACATCAACATACAGGCTGCCCAAGGACACACCTAACACATAGACCCATCTCAAAACTCATTACTGGGCACTCCATTGCTCTCCAAAGAGAAGAAATCAAGTTCCACACACCAGTACACTGACGCAAGCTCCCCTAACCAGGAAATCTTGACAAGCCAATTGTCTAACCCCACCCACTGGGTTAATCCTCCACAATAAAAAGGAACCACAGACCTCCAGAATACAGAAAGCCCACTCCAGATACAGCAATCTAAACAAGATGAAAAGGCAAAGAAATACCCAACAGGTAAAGGAACATGAAAAATGCCCACCAAGTCAAACAAAAGAGGAGGAGATAGGGAATCTACCTGAAAAAGAATTTAGAATAATGATAATAAAAAACTGATCCAAAAAATCTTGAAACAAATGGACGTTACCAGATAAATAGCCTGAAACAAAGATGAAAAGATTCAAGCACTGTTAATAAGACCTAGAAGAATAAAAAAGAAGTCAATTAAAAATGAATAATGCCAATGAATGAGATCAAAACCTTTGGAGGGAACAGAGTAGAATAACGGGAGGCAGATAGAATAGGATAAGTGAGGTAGAGATAAATGTGGAAATAAATGAAGCAGAGAAGAAAAAAGAAAAAAGGATCAAAAGAAATGAGGACAACCTCAGGGACCTATGGGACACTGTGAACGCCCCAACATTCGAATCATAGGAGTTCCAGAAGAAGAAGACAAAAAGAAAGGCCATGAGAAAATACTCGAGGAGATAATAGCTGAAAACTTCCCTAAAATGGGGAAGGAAATAGCCACCCAAATCCAAGAAACCCAGAGAGTCCCAAACAGGATAAACACAAGGCGAAACACCCCAAGACACATATTAATCAAATTAACAAAGATCAAACACAAAGAACAAATATTAATAGCAGCAAGGGAAAAACAACAAATAACACACAAAGGGATTCCCATAAGGATAACAGCTGATCTATCAATAGAAACCCTCCAGGCCAGAAGGGAATGGCAGGTGTACTGAAGTATGAAAGAGAATACCTACAACCTAGATTACTGTATCCAGCCAAGGATCTCATTCAGATATGAAAGGAGAATTCAAAAGCTTTACAGATAAGCAAAGCTGAGAGAATTCAGCACCACCAAACCAGCTCTTCAACAATGCTAGGATCTTCTCTAGACAGGAATACCAGAAAGGTTGTATAAACGTGAACCCAAAACAACAAAGTAAAATGGCAACGGGAACCACAAACCCTATCAATAAATTACCACTCTATGTAATGGGTTGAATGCCCAACCCAAAAGACAAAGGATTGGTGAATGGATAGCAAAAAAGACCCTCTATATATGCTGTCTACAAGAGACCCACCTCAAAACAAGAGACACATACAACTTAAAAAGTGAAGGGCTGGAAAAAAATATTTTCATGCAAACGGAGACCAAAAGGAAAGCAGGAGTCGCAATACTCATATCAGATAAAATAGACTTTCAAATAAAGGATGTGAAAAGAGACAAAGAAGGACACTACATAATGATCAAAGGATCAATCAAAGAAGAAGATATATCAATTATAAATATATATGCACCCAACATAGGAGCACCGCAATATGTACGGCAAACGCTAACGAGTATGAAAGAGGAAATTAATAGTAACACAATAATAGTGGGAGACTTTACTACCCCACTCACAACTATGGATAGATCAACTAAACAGAAAATTAACAAGGAAACACAAACCTTAAATGACACAATGGACCAGCTAGACCTAATTGATATCTATAGGACATTTCACCCCAAAACAATCAACTTCACCTTTTTCTCAAGTGCACACGGAACCTTCTCCAGAATAGATCACATCCTGGGCAATAAATCTGGTCTTGGAAAATTCAAAAAAACTGAAATCATTCCAGTCATCTTTTCTGACCACAGTGCAGTAAGATTAGATCTCAATTACAGGAAAAAAATTGTTAAAAATTCAAACATATGGAGGCTAAATAACACACTTCTGAATAACCAACAAATCATAGAAGAAATCAAAAAAGAAATCAAAATATGCATAGAAATGAATGAAAATGAAAACACAACAACCCAAAACCTATGGGACACTGTAAAAGCAGTGCTAAGGGGAAGGTTCATAGCATTACAGGCTTACATCAAAAAAAAAGAAAAAAACCAAATAAATAACCTAACTCTACACCTAAAGCAATTAGAGAAGGAAGAAATGAAGAACCCCAGAGTTAGCAGAAGGAAAGAAATCTTAAAAATCAGGGCAGAAATAAATGCAAAAGAAACTAAAGAGACCATAGCAAAAATCAACAAAGCTAAAAGCTGGTTTTTTGAAAAATAAACAAAATTGACAAACCATTAGCAAGACTCATTAAGAAACAAAGGGAGAAGAACCAAATTAACAAAATTAGAAATGAAAATGGAGAGATCACAACAGACAACATCTGAAATACAAAGGACAATAAGAGACTACTACCACAGCTCTATGCCAATAACATGGAACAATTGGATGAATATGGAAAATTCTTAAGAAAAGTATAACTTTCCAAACTGGAACCAGGAGAAATAAAGAAGATCTTAAACAGACCCATCACAAGCAAGGAAATGCGAAACTGTCTCAAAATATCTTCCAGCAAAACAAAGCCTCAGGACGCAGAATGGCTTCACAGCTGAATTCTACAAAATTTAGAGAGGAGCTAACACCTATCTTACTCAAACTCTTCCAGACAATTTGCAGATGAAGGTAAGGCTTCCAACTCATTCTATGAGGCCAACCATCACCCTAAAATTCCGAACCAGACAAAAGATGCCACAAAAAAAGAAAACTACAAGGCCAATATCACTGATGAACATAGATGCAAAAATCCTTAACAAAATTCTAGCAAACAGAATCCAACAACATATTAAAAAAATCATACATCGTGACCAAGTGGGCTTTATCTCAGGAATGCAAGGATTCTTTAATATCTGCAAATCAATCAATGTAATACATCACATTAACAAATTGAAAGATAAAAACCATATGATTATCTCAATAGATGCAGAGAAAGCCTTTGACAAAATTCAACACTCATTTATGATTAAAACTCTCCAAAAAGCAGGAATAGAAGGAACATACCTCAACATAATAAAAGCTATATATGACAAACCCACAGCAAGCATCACCCTCAATGGTGAAAAATTGAAAGCATTTCCCCTGAAATCAGGAACAAGACAAGGGTGCCCACTCTCACCACTACTATTCCACATAGTGTTGGAAGTTTTGGCCACAGCAATCAGAGCAGAAAAAGAAGTAAAAGGAATCCAGATAGGAAAAGAAGAAGTGAAACTCTCACTGTTTGCAGATGACATGATCCTCTATATAGAAGACCCTAAAGACTCTACCAGAAAATTACTAGAGCTAATCAATGAATATAGTAAAGTTGCAGGATATAAAATTAACACACAGAAATCCCTTGCATTCCTATATACTAACAATGAAAAAACAGAAAGAGAAATTAAGGAAACAATACCATTCACCATTGCAACAAAAAGAATAAAATACTTAGGAGAATATCTACCTAAAGAAACAAAAGACCTATACATAGAAAACTATAAAACACTGATGAAAGAAATCAAAGAGGACACAAACAGATGGAGAAACATACCATGCTCATGGATTGGAAGAATCAATATTGTCAAAATGGCTATTCTACCCAAAGCAGTCTATAGATTCAATGCAATCCCTATCAAGCTACCAACGGTATTTTTCACAGAACTAGACCAAAGAATTTCACAATTTTATGGAAATACAAAAAAACCTCGAAATAGCCAAAATTAATCTTGAGGAAAGAAGAATGGAACTGGAGGAATCAACCTGCCGGACTTAGACTCTACTACAAAGCCACAGTCATCAAGACAGTATGGTACTGGCACAAAGACAGAAATATAGATCAATGGAACAGAATAGAAAGCCCAGAGATAAATCCACGAACCTATGGACACCTTATCTTTGACAAAGGAGGCAAGGATATACAATGGAAAAAAGACAACCTCTTTAACAAGTGGTGCTGGGAAAACTGGTCAACCACTTGTAAAAGAATGAAACTAGAACACTTTCTAACACCATACACAAAAATAAACTCAAAATGGATTAAAGATCTAAATGTAAGACCAGAAACTATAAAACTCCTAGAGGAGAACATAGGCAAAACACTCTCCGACATAAATCACAGCAAGATCCTCTATGACCCACCTCCCAGAATATTGGAAATAAAAGCAAAACTAAACAAATGGGACCTAATGAAACTTAAAAGCTTTTGCACTGCAAAGGAAACTATAAGTAAGGTGAAAAGACAGCCCTCAGATTGGAGAAAATAATAGCAAATGAAGCAACAGACAAAGGATTAATCTCAAAAATATACAAGCAACTCCTGCAGCTCAATTCCAGAAAAATAAATGACCCAATCAAAAAATGGGCCAAAGAACTAAACAGACATTTCTCCAAAGAAGACATACAGATGGCTAACAAACACATGAAAAGATGCTCAACATCACTCATTATCAGAGAAATGCAAATCAAAAACCACAATGAGGTACCATTACACGCCAGTCAGGATGGCTGCTATCCAAAAGTCTACAAGCAATAAATGCTGGAGAGGGTGTGGAGAAAAGGGAACCCTCTTACACTGGTGGTGGGAATGCAAACTAGTACAGCCACTATGGAGAACAGTGTGGAGATTTCTTAAAAAACTGGAAATAGAACTGCCATATGACCCAGCAATACCACTTCTGGGCATACACACTGAGGAAACCAGAATCTGAAAGAGACACGTGCACCCCAATTCATCGGCAGCACTGTTTATAATTAGCCAGGACATTGGAAGCAACCATAGATGCCCATCAGCAGACGAATGGAGAAGCGAAGACTGTGGTACATATACACCATGGAAAATTACTCAGCCGTTAAAAAGAATTCATTTGAATCAGTCCTAATGAGATGGATGAAACTGGAGCCCCTTATACAGAGTGAAGTAAGCCAGAAAGATAAAGAACATTATAGCATACTAACACATATATATGGAATTTAGAAAGATGGTAACGATAACCCTATATGCAAAACAGAAAAAGAGACACAGAAGTACGGAACAGACTTTTGAACTCTGTGGGAGAAGGTGAGGGTGGGATGTTTCAAAAGAACAGCATGTATATTGTCTATGGTGAAAGAGATCACCAGCCCAGGTGGGATGCATGAGACAAGTGCTCAGGCCTGGTGCACTGGGAAGACCCAGAGGAATCGGGTGGAGAGGGAGGGGGGAGGGGGGATCGGGATGGGGAATACGTGTAAATCTATGGCTGATTCATGTCAATGTATGACAAAACCCACTGAAAAAATAAATTAATTAATTAAAAAAAATTTTTTTTAGTTGTTTGGCATGGCTAAATCTCTGTCTTATGGTTAAAATGACCACTCATCTCCCATCTCCTGACCACTAATATCAACATGCTTCTTTTTCACTGAAACAGTTATATTTATTTAAAATAGTTGATCTTGGTTGGAGTTTCCTTTTTTTTATTTTTTTATTTTTTATGTTCTGTTTCCAGCTTGTTTCCCCTATAATAACAAAGGTGTGTCTAAGCAAGTTCGTATGTCAAGTCATTTGGAAACGTTTCAGATCTCCATCCACTCACTCTGTTATGTATTTTATAAATATTTGAGGTTTCCCAAGGGTAGGACTTCCCTGGTGGCTCAGTATAAAGAAACCACCTGACAATGTAAGAGACTCGAGCTCAATCCCTGGGTTGAGAAGATCCCTTGAAGGAGGAAATAGCAACCCACGCCAGTATTCTTGCCTGAAGAATGTCATGGACAGAGGAGCCTGGCGGGTTACAGTCTGTGTGGTTGCAAAACAGTTGGCACAACTTAGCAACTGAGCAATAACAACAGCAAATGGTGGGTTAGTGTGGTCACTAATGTTTAATCTCATGAGCTTAAAAATTCAGGTAAATGTGTTCATTTTCAGAGAAGGTAAACTGTCTTGACAATTAATTTTATATTTTACTTATTTGAAAAAATTAATATATTTAAAAATACAGTTTGTAATAATTAAGTGTGGCAATTTAAATTTAAGAGAGGCAAGTTTGCTGATAGTTAATCAGTTTAAGTACTTTTTATTTTACAATAAGCCTGTCTATCATTTGGATTTTCTTCAAAAGGAGGGAAATCAAGTCAGAGTATTTTACATGCATAGGTTAGTTTTTCTTAGTCATTTTTGCTTTTTTGAGCTATGTGAATGACACTGACACCTTTTGAGGGAAGGAATTGAAAAGTTGCTGCTGAGCTATGAAAGATACCTGGATTCTTTGCCTCCGGAGGAGAAGAATTCAATCCAGGGCTAGTGATGAGGCTAGATGGCTAAGAGCTTTTGTTGAATAAAGTTTTATTAAAGTATAAAAGATATAGAGAAAGCTTTTGGCATAGACATCAGAAGGGGGCGGAAAGAGTGCCCCCCACCTCCACTAGTCTTTAGCCAGATATTATATAGCTACTAGCAGTCTACTAATTGGAGAAAGGAAACATCTCAAAACTCAGAGACTAGCACCAGGCCCTTCATCCACAACATGCATTTTGAGATACCATTGGCACAAGGTGAGTTATTCTGGGCCATAAAATGATTGACAAGAATCTTGAAGAAAGGCAGGTTTCCAAGCAAATACAGTCTCACTAACATAGCTTAAGAGAACATTTGCCTGAGTAAAACATACTGGTTTGTCAAGTAGGTTTTGAGTCAGGTGAACCAATTTGAAGACAGAGTCTAGGGTAAATACATAGTTCATTAACATAGATTAAAATAAATATTTCCATAAGAAAAACACATTGGTTAACTCAAGGTTTGAGAAAAGTTAAGTTCAGGTGGAACCAGATGTTGTCATGGCAACACAGAATTTTTAAAGATATCTCTTTTAAAATGTGTATAGAGAAGGGGGAAAAAATCTAACACTTGTAGTTTGTTTCCTCCTGCCTCTTAAGAGAAGGATAATAAATGTCTGACACTTGCAGCCTATTTCCTCCACTTGGAGAGCCTGTTACCCTCTCAGAATGGTTCTATTGAAGTTACCACAGCTGAGAATCAATTGGGTGAGCCGTGGGACTCCCCTGTGCCACTGTAAACAGACAGACCGTTGTCTTAGCCAATGTGAAAACTTCATGTTTGTAAGCTTAACAGAAAATGGTTCTCCAAGTTAAAGAGCAGAATGCAAGTTCCCTGGTTACATCTCAAATTTGTTCAATGTAAATGTTCTCTGAGAGAGCTGATATCATTACTCAGGATCAGGTTTGGAATGAGCGTGATGAGGGTCACTGTGATTAAGGGTTGATGGAAATTAGAAGTAAAAGGAATTTTGAGTTCTTTATCCATTTAATTCCTGAAACTGCACTGTATTGAATTTCATCCTCTACTTTCATTTACAGTGATTACACACACACACACACACACACACACACACACTCATACACACACACACACAATGTCTTCAAGTCTTCTATTTGATGAGACCACTGTCTATTACTGCACGGTGTGGAGCCCACTTTTAATCTTTTCAAACATATTCAGATAGATGTTTCTTGCTCCAGCTCCTGGACTCAGTCAGAAGTATTTGCTGAATCTAACCAGAAGAAATAGTTATTGCTTCAGACATTAATTTGTTTGGGTAAACCCCAACAACAGCAATTTTTTTTTTTAACCCACTGAGTCCCTGGTAACATATTGCAATATGCTGTATTTGACAGACATTAAGATGACCATGTAGGAGACTGATCAAAGACAATTTTTTGATAATGCACCAAAATTGAATAACATCTTACACAGGAATGAATTCTAAAATTCATCTTATATAATCAGCATTGCTCCTGACATTTGATTATGTGTTTTATGACCAAAGCCCTTGGACAGCAAGATCAAACCTGTCAATCCTAAAGGAAATCAACCCTGAATATTCCTTGGAAGGACTGATCCTGAACCTGAAGTTCCAATACTTTGGCCATCTGAAGTGAAGAGCCAACTCATTGGGAAAAACCCTGATGCTGGGAAAGATTGAGGGAAGGTGGAGAGGGGGCAAAGAGGATGAGATTGTTGGATGATATCATCCACTCAATGAACATGAGTTTGAGCAAGCTCCAGGATATAGTGAAGGGCAGGGAAGCCTGATATGCTGCAGTCCATGGGGATGCAAAGAGTTGGATATGACTGAGCAACTGACCAACAAAAATGACCATATATGTTCCTCTAATTTCAAAAGAAAAATATGTCATTAATTTAAAAAGGAATTACTACAGGAATTATTAATTAAATAATTAATTAAGTATTATTAAAGGTTGCTACAAAAATTTGTCTTTAAAAAGGAATTATTAAAGGCTATTTAAGGAATTATTTGACTATAATATTTTCACTCACTTCAGAATATTTTAAAGCCAGTCAAATTAACCTTGCAATTTAACCCCTAACCCCTGCTTAGGTGACATGCAGGAAGGAAAACTTATCCAAATATACCACAATCCTTATGTCACAAAATGTGTTAAAGATCAGTGATACAAAGATAAAGTGAAGTTGCTCAGTCGTGTCCAACTCTTTGCAACCCCCATGGACTGTAGCCTACCAGTCTCCTCCGCCCATGGAATTTTCCAGGCAATAAATACAAAGATAAATTAGACATAAATCCTGTTTCACTGAGAAAGTGATGTTTAAAGTTGATATTTGCAAAAATAATTTCAGTGGGATTAATGGCCAGTGAGAACCCCCTAAGGTGATGCTTCTAACGTGTTTGAGAAATAACAAGGGCTACTGTACTGAATGATGGAGTAAAAGAGAGAGTTAAAGGAGATGAGGACAGGGATGTAACAAGAGGAAGATCACCTTGAATCTTACGGGTTACTGTGAAAATTAGACTTTTTCTCTGAGTGAAATGGAGTCCAGAAAATTAAAAATAAGCTGATTTAAGATTTTTAAGCATGATTCCAGTTGCTTTGGGAGGAATAAACTGTAGAAGGCAATAAATAAATGAGAGGTCTACTTAGGAGATGTTTGTAGTAGCACTAGTAATGGTAACAGATTATGGTTCTCAAATCAAGGAGGTGGTGTCATAGATGTGATATACAAGTTGTTGTTGTGTAAATGTTGTGTTAGTCATTCATTCGTGTCTGACTCCATGAACTGTAGCCTGCCAGTCTCCTCAGTCCAAGGAATTCTCCAGGGAAGAATACTGGAGTGAGTAGCCATTTCTTTCTCTAGGGGATCTTCCTGACCCAGGGATCAAACCTGGGTCTCCCACATTGTAGGCATCTGCAGATTCTTTACCGTCCGACCCAGGGATCGAACCTGGGTCTCCCACATTGCAGGCATCTCAGATTCTTTACCATCTGAGCCTAATTTTATGTATATATATAAAGTAAATATAAATGTAGTCACATTTTATTGAGTTAAATATAATGTTGTTTTGTCAAAATATACCCTAAATAAATCAATGGAGTATAGTAGATTAGGAAAAAATTGAGTTAAACAGCAAGTAACAGGTATAAGATTAATATCCACTGTATTTTGTAACTGAGCAACAAATGAGAATTGACCTCATGGAAAATGGTGGGAGGACATAACTGTAAGTCACAGAGAGGCAAATTCAAACAATTTAGACATTAATGAAAAGATTCTCAAGTTGAATAATAGAGGAATGTATTTTAGAAATGTTGGAGAAGACATAAAGGTTTCATTTATTCTCTGTGAGAATGGGAATTGTTTTAGCCTTTGAGAAAAATGGCGGAGAGTTCTGACAAAATGTGGTCCATGGCAGAAGGGAAAGGCAAACGGCTTCAGTATTCTTGCCTTGAGAACCCCATGAACAGTATGAAAATGCAAAAATATGACTTTTGAAGATAAAATCCCCAGGTTGGTAGGTGCTCAATATTCTACTGGAGAAGAGTGGAGAAATAACTCCAGAAAGAATGAAGAGATGGAGCCAAAGCCAAAGCCAAAGCAACACCCAGTTGTGGGTGTAACTGTAGATGAAAGTAAAGTCCAATGCTGTAAAGAACATTATTGCATAGGAACCTGGAATGTTAGGTCCATGCATCAAGGTAACTTGGCAGTAGTCAAACAGGAGATGGCAAGAGTGAACATCAACATTTTAGGAATCAGTGAACTAAAATGGACTGGAATGGGCAAATTTAACTGAGATGACTATTATATCTACTACTGTGGACAAGAATCCCTTAGAAGAAATGGAATAGCCCTCATAGTCATAAAGAGTCTGAAATGTAGTACTTGGTACAATCTCAAAAATGATGCAATGATCTCTGTTCATTTCCAGGGCAAACCATTCAATATCACAGTATTCCAAGTCTATGCCCCAATCAGGAATGCTGAAGAAGCTGAAGCTGAATGTTCTATGAAGACCCACAAGACTTTCTAGAACTAACACCCAAAAAAGATGTCCTTTTCATTATAGGTGACTAGAATGCAAAAGTAGGAAGTCAAGAGATGCCTGGATTAACAGGAAAATTTGGCCTTGGAGCCAAAGCTAACAGAGATTTGCCAAAAGAATGCACTGGTCACAACAAATACCTTCTTCCAACAACATAAGAGAAGACTCTACACATGGACATCACCAGATGGTCAATACCAAAATCACACTGATTGTATTCTTTGCCACCAATGATGGATAAACCCTATACAGTCAGCAAAAGCAAGACCAGGAGGTGACTGTGGCTCAGATCATGAACTCCTTATTGTCAAATTCAGACTTAAATTGAAGAAAGTAGGGAAAACCACTAGACCATTCAGGTATGACCTAAATCAAATCCCTTACAATTATACAGTGGAAGTGACAAATCATTTCAAGGGATTAGATCTGATACACAGAGTGCCTGAAGAATGCTGGATAGAGGTTCATGACATTGAAAAAGAGGCAGTGATCAATAACATCTCTAAGAAAAAGAAATACAAAATGGCAAAATGGTTGCCTGGGGAGGCCTTTCATATAGCTGAGAAAAGAAGAGAAGCTAAAGGCAAAGGAGAAAATGAAAGATATAACCATCTGAATGCATAGTTCCAAAGAGTATCAAGGAGAGATAAGAAAGTTTTCCTCATGACCAGTGCAAAGAAACAGAGGAAAACAATAGAATGGGAAAGACCAGCGATCTCTTCAAGATAATTCGAGATACCAAGGGAACATTTCATGCAAAGATGGGCACAATAAGGGACAGAAACAGTATGGACCTAACAGAAACAGAAGATAATAAGAAGAGGTGGCAAGAAAACACAGAAGACCTATACAAAAAAGATCTTCATGACCCAGATAACCATGATGATATGATCACTCACCTAGAGCCTGACATCCTGGAATGGGAAGTCCAGTGAGCCTTAGGAAGCATCATGGCAAACAAAGCTAGTGGAGGTGATGTAATTCCAGTTGAGCTATTTCAAATCCTAAAAATTGATGCTGTGAAAGTGCTGCACTCAATATGCCAGCAAATTTGGAAAACTTAGCAGTGGCCACAGGACTGGAAAAGGTCAGTTTTCATTACAATCCCAAGAAAGGCAATGCCAAACAATGTGCAAACTATCGTGCAATTGCACTCATCTCACAGGTTAGCAAAGTAATGCTCAAAATTCTCCAAGCCAGGCTTTAACAGTACATGAACTACGAACTTCTAGATGTTCAAACTGGATTTAGAAAAGGCAGAGGAACCAGAGATCAAATTGCCAACATCTGTAGGATCATTGAAAAGGCAAGAGAGTACCAGAAAAATATCTACTTCTGTTTCATTGACTATACTAAATCCCTTGCTGTGTGGATAATGACAAACTGTGGAAAATTCTTCAAGAAATGGGAATACCAGACCACCTGACCTGCCTCCTGAGAAATCTGTATGCAGGTCAAGAAGCAACTGTTAGAACTGGACATGGAACAACAGACTGGTTCCAAATCAGGAAAAGAGTATGTTAACATTGTATATTGTCACTCTGCTTATTTAACTTCTATGCAGAGTGCATTATGCGAAATGCTGGGCTGGATGAAGCACAGCTGGAATCAAGACTGCTGGGAGAAATATCAATAGCCTCAGATACACAGATGACACCACCGTTAAGGCAGAAAGTGAAGATGAACTAAAGAGTCTGTTGATGAAAGTGAAAAAGGAGAGTTTAAAAGCTGGCTTAAAACTCAATATTCAGTGCTCGCTTTGCAGCACATATACTAAAATTGGAAGCTTACAGAGAAGATAGTATGGGCAGCATGCAAGGATGACATGCAAAGTCTTGAAGCTTTCCATATGTTTTTTTAAATTATTATTTGCCTGAGTTTGTAACTCCTACTTGTCTGGCATTAATTGTTGGTTTCTCATTTTTGGTTATTTGTTCTAATCTCATTTAATGCCATAGCAAACCACTAGTGGAATCTTCATTCCTTACCAGAGATCAAGCCCTGAGCCTCTGGAGTGGGAGCAATGACTCCACGACCCTAGAGTATCAGAGAAATAACCCTAGGGAACATCAAGTAGTGAGAACTCACACAAAGGAAATCACTTGAATATAAGACCCATTATCACCCAACCACCAGTAGCACCCTATGCAGGATGTCTCATCTAAACACAAAAACAAAACAAAAACACAAACACAGTCATCAGCAGACAGGATTAACACCTCACTCAGCTTTGCCCATCAGAGGGGGGGAAAAAAAAACAGCTCAGCAGAAGTCTCACCCTATATGAAGCTTACATGAACCACTGGACCAACCTTAGGAGGGCAGAAACCAAAAGAAAGACAGAATTCAACCTTGAAGCCTGATAAAAAGAGACATCGAACACAATAAGATAAAAAAGAAAGAAAGAAAGAAAAGGCTGAGAAATACTACACAAATGAAGGAACAAACCAGAAACAGCAATGCAAATAAATGAAGAGGAACTGGCAAACTACCTGAAAAATAACTCAGAACAATGATAGTAAAGATGATCAAAAACCTCAAAAACAAAATGGAGAGAATGCAAGAATCAATTAACAAAGGCCTAGAACAATTAAAGAATAAACATACACAGACAACACAATTACTGAAAATAAAAATACTCTAGAAGGAATCAATAGCAGAGTATCTGAAGCAGAAGAATGAATCAGTGAGCTGGAAGACAAAATGGTGGAAATAATTTCTGAAGAGTAGAATAAAGTAAAAAGAATGAAAAGAACTGAGGGTAACCTCAGAGATCTCTGTGACAATATCAAATGCACCAACAGTCAAATCATAGGGGTCCCAGAAGAAGAAGAGATGAAGAAAGGGTATAAGAAAATTTTTGAAGAGACTATAGTTGAAAATTTCCCCAACATGGAAAAGAAAATAGTCAGTCAAGTCCAAGAGGCACAAAGGGTCCCATACATGATAAACCCAAGGAGAAACATGCCAAGACACATACTATTCAAATTAAAAAGACTAAACAGGAAGAAAGAATATTATAAAGAGTAAGGGAAAGGAAGCAATTAACATAAAAGGTAAACCCCATAGGTTTAACAGCTGATCTTTTAGCAGAAACTCTGCAGGCCAGAAGGGAATGGCAGGATATATTTAAAGTACTGAAGGAAAAAATCTACAACCAAGATTACTGCACCTGGAAAGGATCTCATTCAAAATTGATGGAGAAATAAAAAGCTTTTCAGACAAAAGTTAAAAGAATTCAGTACCACCAAACCAACTTCACAACAAATGCTAAAGGGACTTATAATAGTCAAGAAATACAAGAAAAGTAAAAGATCTACAAAATCAACCCCAAACAATTAAGGAAATGGCAATAGGAACATATACATCAATAATTACTTTAAATGTAATTGGCTTAAATGCTCCAACCAAGAGACACATACTGGTTGAATGGATACAAAAACAAGACCCATATATATGGGGTCTACAAGAAACCCACTTCAGACCTAAAGACAAATGTAGACTAAAAGTGAGAAGATAGAAAAATTTATTCCATGCAAATAGAAAGCTGGAGTAGCAGTAATCATATCAAACAAAACAAACCTTAAAATACAGAATATTCCAAGAGGTAAAAAAGGACAATTCATAATGATCAAGGGATCAAACCAAGAGGAAGACATAGGAATTGTAAATATCTATGCACCCAACAGGAGCACCTCAATACATAAGACAAACACTAACAGACATAAACGGAGAAATTGACAGTAACACAATAATTGTAGGAGACGTTAACACCCCACTCACACCGATGGACAGATCATCAAAACAGAAAATTAATAAGGAGACA
The DNA here is from genome assembly GCF_019320065.1 of Cervus canadensis. Classification (NCBI taxonomy): domain Eukaryota; kingdom Metazoa; phylum Chordata; class Mammalia; order Artiodactyla; family Cervidae; genus Cervus; species Cervus canadensis. Next base: position 25,349,927 of record NC_057414.1, on the reverse strand, counting down.
CAAGTCTTAAATGATACATTAGATGAGAAGGACCTCATTGATATTTTCAGGACATCCATCCAAATGCAGAAGAATATACCTTCTTCTCACGTGCACATGGAACATTCTCCAGGATAGACCACATCATGGGTCACAAATCAAACCTTGTTAAATTTAAGAAAATTGAAATTGTATCAACCATCTTCTCTGAGCACAATGCTATGAGACTAGATATTAATTACAAGAAAAATATTGTAAAAAGCATAAACACATGGAGATTAAATAATACATTTCTAAATAATCGACAGGTTACTGCAGAAATCAAAGGGGAAATAAAAAAGTTTCTAGAAATACATGACAATGAAACATGAAAACTCAAAACCTATGGGATGCAGCAAAAGCAGATCTAAGAAGGAAGTTTATAGCAATGCAATCATACCTCGAAAAACAAGAAAAACATCAAATAGACAAGCTAACTTTACACCTAAAATAACTGGAAAAAGAAGAACAAAGAACCCCCAATATTAGTAGATGGAAAGTAATCATAAAGATCAGATCAGAAAAAAAATTGAAAAAGAAATAAAAGAAGCAATAATAAAGATTAATAATACTAATGCTGGTTCTTTTAGAAGATAAAATTGACAAACCCTTAGCCAGACTCATAAAGAAGAGAGAAGAATCAAATCATAAAAATTAGAAATGAAAAACGAGAGGCTACAACAGGCAATGCAGAAATAGAATTATAAGAGGCTATTATGAGCAACTATATGGCAAAAAAAATGGATAGCCTGGAAGAAATGGACAGATTCTTAGAAAAGTTTAGTCTTTCAAGACTGACACAGGAAGAAATATAAATTATGAAGAACCCAATTACAAGCACTGAAATTGAAGCTGTGATCAAAATCTCCCAGAAAACAAAGCCTAGGACCAGATGGCTTCACAGGAGAGTTCTATCAAACATTTAGAGAACAGCTAATGACTATCCTTCGGAAACAATTTCAAAAAATTGCAGAGGGAGGAACACTTCCAAACTCATTTTACAAAGCCACCATCACCCTGATACCAAAACCAGACAAAGACAACTCCAAAAAAGAAAACTACAGGCCAATATCACTGACGAACATAGATGCAAAAATCTTCAACAAAATTTTATCAAACAGAATTCAGCAGCACATTAAAAAGCTCATACCTCATGATCAAGTTGGATTTATTCCAGGAATGCAAGCATTCTTCAATATACAAAAATCAATCAACATGATATACCATATTCACAAATTTAAAGATAAAAACCATATGATAATCTCAATATATGAATAAAAAGCCTTTGACAAAATTCAGCACCCATTTATAATTAAAACTTCAAAAATGGTGTGAAAAGAACCTAGTAAACATAGTAAAGGCCATATATCATAAGCCTGCAGAAAAAATTATTCTCAATGGTGAAAAACTGAAAGCATTCCACCTAAGATCAAGAAGAAGACAAGGGTGCCCACGTCCACCACTATTATTCAACACAGTTTTGGAAGTCTTAGCTACAGCAATCAGAGAAAAAAAATAAATAAAAGGAATGAAGATCAGAAGAGAAGTAAAGCTCTCACTGTTTGCAGATGACATGATACTGTGCATAGAAAACCCTAAAGATAGTATCAGGAAATTACTAGAGCTAATCAGTGAATTTAACAAAGTTGCAGGGTACAAAATCAACACACAGAAATCACCCGCATTTCTGTATACTAACAATGAAAAATCAGAAAGAGAAATTAAGGAATCAATCCCATACACCATTGCAACAAAAAGAGTAAAATATCTAGGAATAAACTTACCTAAGGGAACAAAAGAACTGTACACAGAAAATTATAAGACACTGATGAAAGAAGTCAAAGATGACATAAACGAATGGAGAGATATTCCATGATCCTGGGTAGGAAGAATCAATATTGTGAAAATGACTCTACTGCCAAAGGCAATCTACAAATTCAGTGCAATTCTTATCAAATTACCAATGGCATTTTCACAGAACTAGAACAAAAAAAAATTCACAATTCATATGGAGGCACAAAAACCTCAAATAGCCAAAGCAGTCTTGAGAAAGGAGAATGGAGCTGGAGGAATAAACCTTCCTGACTTCAGATTATATGAGAAAACCACAGTCATCAAGACAGTCTGGTACTGGCACAAAAAATAGAAATATAGACCAATGGAGCAAGATAGAAAGCCCAGAAATAAACCTGTGCATCTATGGGTATCTTATTTTTGACACAGGAGGCAAGAATATAAAATGGGGCAAAGATAACCTCTTCAATAAATAGTGCTGGCAAAACTGGACAGCTACATGTAAAAGAATGAAATTGGAAAAATTCCGAACACCATACACAAAGATAAACTCAAAATGGATTACAGACAGAAATGTATGACCAGAAAGGATAAAACTTTTAGAGGAAAACATAGGCAGAACACTTGATGACATAAATCAAATGAAAATCCTCTATGACACACCTCCTAGAGTAACATAAATAAAAACAATGTATGGCAAAAACCACTACAATATTGTAAAGTAATTAACCTCCAACTAATATAAATAAATTAAAAAAAATTTAAAGAACATGATTAAAGATATGGACCTCGACAAGAAACAAACAAACAAAAAGAAGTAAACAAGTGGGACTTGATTAAACTTAAAAGCTTTTGCATACCAAAAGAAAGTATAAGCAAGGTGAAAAGACAACCTTCAAAGTGGGAGAAAATAATAGCAAATGAAACAACTGACAAAGGATTAATTTTCCAAAATATACAAGTAGCTCATACAACTCAATACCAGAAAAACAAACAACCCAATCAAAAAGTGGGATAAAGACCTAAACAGACATTTCTCCAAATAAGGCATACAGATGACTAAAAAACACATGAAAAGATTCTCAACATTGCTCATTATTAGTGAAATGCAAATCAAAACTACAATGAGATATCAGTTCACACTAGTCTGAATGGTCATCATCAAAATGTCTACAAACAGTAAGTACTGGACAGGGTGTGGAGAAAAGGGAGCACTCTTGCACTGTTGGTGGGAATGTAAATTGATACAGCCAATATGGAAGATGGTATGGAGATTCGTTTAAAAACTAGGAATAAAACCACCATATGACCCAGCAATCCCACTCCTTGGCATATACCGCAAAGAAACCAAAATTGAAAAAGACTCATGTATCCTATTGTTCATTGCAGCACTATTTACAATAGCTAGAATGCAGAAGTAACCTAGATGTCCATAGACTGATGAATGGGTGAAGAAGAATGGTATATACATACACTGGAATATTACTCAGTCATAAAAGTAACACATTTGAGTCAGTTCTAATGAGGTGGATGAATCTAGAGCCTATTATACAGAGTGAAGTAAATCAGAAAGAGAAATGTAAATATTGTATTCTAACATATATACGGATTCTAGAAAAATGATACTGAAGAATTTATTTACAGGGCAGCAATGGAAAAACAGACATAGAGAATAGAATTTTGGACATGGAGCGAGGGGAGGGGCGGGTGAGATATATGGAAAGAGTAACATGGAAACTTACATTACTATGTAAAATAGATAGCCAATGGTAATTTGCTGTATGGCTCAGGTATCTCAAACGGGATCTCTGAATCAACCTAGAGGGCTGGGATGAGTAGAGAGATGGGAGGGAGTTTCAAAAGGGAGTGGATCTATGTATACCTATAACTGATTCATGTTAAGGTTTGACAGAAAACAACAAAATTCTGCAAAGTAAGTATCCTTCAATTGAAAAAAAAAAAACAACAAACCTCTACATTCAGAAAACTAAGATCATGACATCAAGTCCCATCAAATATTGGAGAAACACTGGAAATAGTGAGAGCCTTTATTTTTTTTTTTGGCTCCACAGTCACTGCAGATGGTAACCACAGCCATGAAATTAAAAGACACTACTCCTTGGAAGAAAAGTTTTGCCCAACCTAGACTGCATATTAAAAAGCAGAGACATTACTTTGTTGACAAAGTCTGTTGAGTCAAAGCTATGATTTTTCCAGTAGTCGTGTATGGATGTGAGAGCTGGACTATAAAGAAAGCTGAGTGCCGAAGAACTGATGCTTTTGAACTGTGGTGTTGGAGAAGACTTTCCAGGGTCCCTTGGATGGCAAGGAGATCCAACCAGTCAATCCTAAAGGCAATCAGTCCTGAATATTCATTGAAAGGACTGAGGTTGAAGCTGAAACTCCAATATTTTGGCCACCTGATGTGAAGAGCTGACTCATTGGAAAAGACCTTGATGCTGGGAGGGATTGAAGACAGGAGGAGAAAGGGACAGAGAAGATGAGATGGTTGGATAGAATCACCGCCTCTATGGACATGAGTTTGAGCAGACTCTGGGAGCTGGTGATGGACAGGGAAGCATGGAGTGCTGCCATCCTTGGGGTCACAGAAAGTCAGACAAGGCTTAGCAACTGAACTGACTGACTGACTTCAGAAAAATATTTGATTTAAATAACACACAGAAAGACAACCTTTTGGGATGTTATTGAATTAAAAGTACTGGCATAAAATGATGTATGTATACTGGTGCTTATTTTGTCATTGCTTTTGATGATAAAAACTGGAAGTATAGAAAAATCTCTGTCTATGTGAGATGGTTGGATAAATTATGTTTATAGCATAGAACACTGAAGAGGTTTTGATGATGTAGTTTTAAATGGTCAGAAATGCTCTTCAAAAACAAGAGGTGGCTACTCTTTTAAATAAGGACATAGTCCCTCTAAATGTATTAGAGTATATCTAACAAGTAAGAGGAGAAGGCAATGGCACGCCACTCCAGTACTCTTGCTTGGAAAATCCCATGGACAGAGGAGCCGGGTAGGCTGCAGTCCATGGGGTCGCTAAGAGTCCGACACAACTGAGCGACTTCACTTTGACTTTTCACTTTCATGCACTGGAGAAGGAAATGGCAACCCACTCCACTGTTCTTGTCTGGAGTTTCCCAGGGACAGGAGAGCCTGATGGACTGCCATCTATGGGGTCACACAGAGTTGGACACAACTGAAGCGACTTAGTAGCAGTAGCAGCAGCAACAAGTAAGAAAATGTGAGAGGGTATGCTAGGTTTAAACATGTATAACTGGGTTGATGAGTTGGAGGGTAGCTGTGAAAGGAAATGGATTGCTACATAAAAGGGGAAGGAGGAGGATCCTGGGAAGATGGCAAAATAGGAAGCACCACAAATATTTCCCCACTTAAAAAACAATTGCACTGGCATAATCTATCTTATATAACTATTTTGGAAGTGTGTAATCTATAGAAGCCTCACAACTTCCAGGACACTTGTATAGTTAGCTGTGGTTGATTTCAGTGATTTTCACTGTTTAATGGAGCTACCCATGCCCCAGCACAACCCTATAGCTAACACACTTGCACAAGTTCCAGCTGAACCTTGCAAGAATTCTTATGGGAGCCAGTTGGGAAATAGGACATTTTCCTCCAAATACCCAATATCTGTTCTCTGATTATTGATTATTGCTTCTGAATTAGAGGTGCAGAGAGGAGAGCAGCCATAATTGGTGCATCTCCCCACCATGGCTTTTCCCCTCCCCAAACCCCCACCCCACACCAGTCCAGCTGAAGGAAGTTTCAGGGAATTTAATGACCAGTATCTTGTATCCCTCCTATCTTCATTTTTCTTTTTTTCATATCTTTTGGGAGCCAGACATTAAAGACTGGGACTTTTAAGAAGCATACACACAAAAAATTAGAAGTCTTCATGCTTGTATAGTGAGAGGTGCAGGCTCAGAAAGACCATAGAACTTAAGTTTTGCCTGAGCCTGACCCTCAGCACAGAGATTGCCTATAACAATTGAAACTACAAATATAAAAAGGGAGATCAAGATAGCACAGTAGGAAGACAGTGGGTTCACCTTCCCTGAAGAACATATCAGACTACAAACCACCTATAGAGCAACTCTTGCTGAAATCAGCCTGGGGACAAGCAGAACAGCTGTTCACAACCAAGGCTGTAAAGAGATCCACATGGAGTCTGGTTGGAATGTAAACTGATACAGCCATTATGTGAGACATTATGGAGGTTCCTCAGAAAAGCAAAAATAGAATCACTGCATGATCCAGTAATTCGTACCCTGGGTATATATCTGAAGAAAACGAAAGCACTGATTCTAACTCCATTGTTCATAGCAGCATTATTTATAATTGCGAAGGTGTGGAAGCAACCTAAGTGTCCATTGGTAATTGAGTGGGATGAAACAGATTTGGAATATATATGCACTAGGTACTACTCAGTAAAAAAAAAAAAAAAAAGTTTGCTCTTGGACCTGGGAAAGTATTATGCTTAGTGAAATAAGTCATATAGAAAAAGATAAATTCTGTACTTTTCACTTATAAATGGAATACAAAAATTAAAATAAATGAATGAATAATTATGCTGTTAATACAACTAATGTGATACTAATAAAACAATGTAAATCAACTATGCTTTCATTAAAAATTAATTAATTAATTAAAAAACATTTCTAGGATTAATGTTAAGGAGGTTACCGCCTGTGTTTTCTTCTAGAAATTTTATGGTTTCAGGTCTTCACTTAATTCTCTAATCCATTTTGAATTAATTTTTGTGTTTGGTATAAAATAATGGTCTAATTTTACTCTTTTGTTTGCCACAGATCTTTATTAGATTCATTTTTGGTATGTTGTGTGTTTCTAGGAAAATCTCTTCAATATTTTTGGTATATTTCTTAGAGCAATTTTTTTTTTAAGTTAGTTCCAATATTATTTAAGACAAAAGTCCCCATCAGTGGGAGCTATTTACTTAGATTATTGCTGAAACGATTTCCAATTGAGACTCGTTCCCTTCACTGATAGGGATTTTCATACTTCATAACTCTATTCCTTAATACACAGGGACAATTAACACATTATTTTTTTTTTCCACACAAGGTTGTAGTTCTGATACAGAAGGAAAGCTTATTTTAGGATACTTGAAATTTTAAGAAATCTGTCCCCTAAAACCTAGTGTTCTTTCTTTCCTTTGCCAAGAGTTATGTTTTAGACTTTGTAGACAATTTATCAACAGGAACTAGTAAATTTAAGAGAAAACCTTTTTCCTATAAGTCATTAATAGGACGGTTAACATGCATAGTAGGGTAAACCCCAGATAACTGCACTTCTTTTCTAATGATACATGTACTGTAACGCTATGGGATTTGCTATGACACATTTCTAAGTTCTGTTGTCCAGAAATGCAATTATTCATTGCCTTTGACCCAGGATTTCTATTCTTTTTGTCTGTTTAAAAATTCAAAATATGACAAGATTTGAGTAGAAGAACATCCCTCAATCATGGCTACTTGCTTTGAAATGGGGAGCTTTGCTTGTTAAAATGATTCTTGTGAAGAGAGTCTGGTGTCTCTTTTTAATATCACAAACATTTCTGGAGTTTCCTAGAAGGATATCTAATCACAATTCACAAAATTAATAATTTTCTCTTTATTTGGATTCTTTTCCAAAATGCTACATCATGAATTTCCCCATTCTACCTTATTGTGTGAGGATAGCTTTTTCAAAATCCAATGTGATATACTGGCATGATCCTAAACATAGGTCTTAGGTCGTAGATACAGAGAATGAAGGAAAAAATTCAAAGTGAAACCTAAAATTAAAATGTCAAAATGTGTAATCTTTGAGTGAAGATTGCTGCAGACTGAATGTTTGTGTCCTCCTGAAATTCATATGTTGAAACCTAATCCTCAACGTGGTGGCCTTAGGAGGTGAGAACTGTGGTAGCTGATCACATCATAAGGATAGAGCTCTCATGGGTGGGATCAGTGCTTTCATAAAGGAGACAGCAGAGAGGTCTCCTTTCACCCTGAGAGGATATAGCAAGAAATGGCAGGCTCTGAACCAAGAAGAGGGACCTCACCAGACACTGAATCTTCCAATGCCTTGATCTTGGACTTCCTTGGATCCAGAACTTTGAGAAATAAACTTTACTTTTTTATAAAGCTCCCCAATCTGTAGATTTTACTCTATTCTGTGCAGTTTGACAAATCTCAGAGTCTGGTACTTTCTTTTACTACTAAGGGGACCCTGCTATATAGGTAAAAATGATACTGTTTTTTCCTACTAAATGTTGTTTATTTGCTAAGTTGTGTCTGACTCTTCTGTGACCCCATGGGCTCTAGACCAGCAGACTCCTCTGTCCATGGGATTTCCCAGGAAAGAGTATTGGAGTGGGTTGCCAATTTCTTCTCCAGTGTATCTTCCTGACCCAGGGATTGAACCCACATCTCCTTTGAAAGTGGATTCTTTACCACTGAGCCACTAAGGAAGTCCTATTTAATATGTGTGTGTAAATAAATACATACTTATGTATTCTTTAGGCTTCCCTGGTGGCTCAGACAGTAAAGAATCCTCCTGCAGTGAAAGAGGTGCAGGTTCAATCCCTAGGTTGGGAAGATACCCTGGAGAAGGAGCTACCTTTTCCAGTATTCTTGCCTGGAGAATTCCATGGGCAGAGGAGCATGGTGGACTATAGTTCCTGGGGTCGCAAAGAGTCAGACATGACTGAGTGACATTCTATGTTCTCTCTATTCCTTTCTTCAGCTTCATGATTTCTGTTTAGTATTTTTAAGTTTTCTGAATCTTTGTGAAATTCTCATTTTGGTTATGTATTTTTCTCTGATTACAGTAAGCATGATACTTTTTTGATTCTATGTCAGGTAATTTACATATCCATTCCATTAAAGTCAGTTTGCAAACAGAAAAAGAGACACAGATGTACAGAACAGACTTTTGGACTCTGTGGGAGAAGGCGAGGGTGGGATGTTTCAAGAGAACAGCATGTATATTATCTATAGTGAAACAGATCACCAGCCCAGGTGGGATGCATGAGACAAGTGCTCTGGCCTGGTGTACTGGGAAGACCCAGAGGAATCGGGTGGAGAGGGAGGTGGGAGGGGGGATCGGGATGGGGAATACGTGTAACTCCATGGCTGATTCATGTCAATGTATGACAAAACCCACTGCAATGTTGTGAAGTAATTAGCCTCCAACTAATAAATAAAGAAATAAATAAAAAATAAAGTTAGTTTGCAGTGCTTTTTCTTAATCTTTTTTTAGAAAATATTTCAACATGTCTTCATTTTCATTGACTCTCTGCTTTGGTGTGTGCACATTATACAAAACACCCATCTGTCCTAATTTTCCTTTGTTTTATTTTTAATTTTTTTATTTATTTTTATTAGTTGAAGGCTAATTACTTTACAATATTGTAGTGGTTTTTGCCATACCTTGACATGAATCAGCCATGGATTTACATGTGCTCCCCATCCCGATCCCCCCTCCCGCCTCCCTCCCCATCCCATCCCTCTGGGTCTTCTCAGTGCACCAGCCCTGAGCACCCACCTCATGCATTCAACCTGGGCTGGTGATCTGCTTCACCCTTGATAGTATACTTGTTTCAATGTTATTCTCTCAGAACATCCCACCCTTGCCTTCTCCCACAGAGTCCCAAAGTCTGTTCTGTACATCTGTGTCTCTTTTTCTGTTTTGCATATAGGGTTATCGTTACCATCTTTTTGAATTCCATATATATGCGTTAGTATACTGTATTGGTCTTTAACTTTCTGGTCTGTCCTAATTTTCATGGGCTGGCATTGTACTGAAGAAAGCACTAATAAGCCTGGCCAGTGTGGACCACTCAACCTTTGTGTTAGTGCAGCCTTCTATCTTGGTTCTTAGTGGGCTTAGTCCACAAGCAGCCCCCAGATATGCTGTGTCCTGAGATGTATGGTGCACTTCCTTCCTCCCCAGGAAAAGCTATAAGAGAGGGGTTTTTGGTACTTTGTTCTATGCTGATCTGGTGAGGGGGAGCTATAGTGGCTTTCAGCCCAGTCCATCATCTTGGTTCACTCTCATCCACGATAGCTACAGAATTCTGTATCCTGGGTCCCCTATGCTTTCTGACACACAGGCTGTCTTGAAGCCAGTCTCCTGGACACCCCGAAGAAAAGTTGGGGCATTGGCCACATAATGCATACCTTTCCTTTCCCAGGGAGAATCTAGAACTGGGGAGTTGGTCCCAACCTGAAGGTTCTTTGGAAGAATAAGTATTATGAAAAGAGAATTTCCTGAATTTCCCTAACAGTTTCTGTATAACTTATTTCACACATTACTAGGAGCTGGACCTTTTTTAGTCTCTGGATTTCTTACAAAGGAAATCTGCACCTGAAAGGTTTCTGAATCAGTGTATTCATGGAAGATAAGTGGTTCTAGGGCTTCCTTTTATGTCATCTTGATGAATAGGAAACAGAAGTTTATTTTCAGCTTTTCCTTGGGGAATGTATAATCTCTATGAAAGTGACAGTTGTTCAGTCGTGTCCAACTGTTTGCAACCCCATGGACTATGAAGTCCATGGAATTCTCCAGGCCAGAATACTGGAACGGGTAGCCGTTCCCTTCTCCAGGGGATCTTCACAACCCAGGGATAGAACCCAGGCCTCCTGCATTGCAGGCAAATTCTTTACCAGCTAAGCCACCAGGGAAGCCCCAAATATATTTTGGCTGCACCACGTGGCATGTAGGATCTTAGTTCCCTGACCAGGGATCGAACTCAACCCCCTGCAATGGAAGCTGAGTATTAACCACTGGACTGCCAGGGAAGTCAATAATTCCAATAGTGAAGGGAAAACTTGAGTAAACTTTTGAATCCCTAAGGGACAGAAGATACATAATGGTCATATTTGTAAATAAAATCCCCTAAGGTCCCTATTACATTTAGAACGTTTCCTTGGGGAAGTGTCTGAGCAAGCTTCTGCCCTGGGAGAACTGATTTGTATGACATCATTACACTCATGTTAAATCTTCTGTGACTTACCAAGTGGCAAAGATGATAATAATAAAAACTCAATTTGCTCAAAAATTATGAGCTGTAGTTCTGAAAGATTTATGGTACCTATCAGACATTAAGTGTAGGCTGCATCCTCTTAGAAATAAAGGAAACAAAGCCTCAGAGCCTGAAGTTGCTCTTCCAAGACATGGGGGTAAGAACTCAGATAAGGAAATAGCAAGGTTTGATGGCCTAAGGAAGGTGAGTTTCTGAATCCCACTTATATTAATGCCCTCCTTTTCTGATGAATGTTCAGAGGTCTAAGATAGATGACTTTAATTTTTGTAGTCCTGAGATTCAGTGAAACTGGTAGAAGGATACGCTAAAAGATGGGTGCAGGGAAAGTTTAAAGACATTCATTTGCTCAGAGAATGCATTATCTCAATCATTTCCATCAAAGGACATCTCACTCTTCTATATTTATGGTTTTTGTGACATGAAGCAGTAACTTAATCCCTCCTAGATTCTGGTCTTTTCGTTTTGGTTCAGAAAATCTACTTGATTCTTACTCCACCAAGTCTAATATATGTTGGAGGTCAGTACCAGGTTGGTGGGGTTGCTGCTTCCAATTTTACTGTGAAGAGATGGGTCATGTGAAAGAAGAATTGATGAAAGAGAGAAGCGTGACTATGTCCTAGTCCAAACTTCTCCCCAATCCTGTGGTTTTTACAACAGTCATTTGCATATGGAACCAATGTGCATCATGCTGCAGGCTAAGTTTTGATAAATTTTGCTCATATAGCTTATAAAGACTAATGAAAGAATGCCCAAGTCACTCAGTTTCATGATAATGATAAAATAGACTATGGTCCACATTGATCAGGTCTCAGATCTTGCCGGGGCATACAACATTCTTCGGAGAACAGATGTTGGAGAAGTTGAATTTTTCTCCATGTAATACATTCTCCTCTGTCCACAGATTCTCTTAGAGAAGAATGACTTCTGGAAATGATTCATTTGTGACTGAATTCCTTCTATTGGGATTAACAGACCAACCAGATCTCCAACTCCCCTTGTTCTTCCTGTTCCTAGTAATATATACAGTCACTGTGTTGGGAAACTTGGGCATGATAATTTTAATTGGGATGAATTCACATCTACACACTCCCATGTACTTTTTCCTCTTTCACTTGTCCTTCATAGATTTATGCTACTCTTCTGTGTTTACACCAAAAATGCTAATTGCCTTCATATCAAAGAATAATATTATTTCTTACGTGGGGTGCATGACCCAGCTTTACTTTTTGTGTTTTTTTGCTATTTCTGAAATCTATGTGCTGACATCAATGGCCTATGATCGCTATGTGGCCATCTGTAACCCACTTTTGTATAATGTTATCATGTCCCCTAAAGTGTGTACCAGCCTTGTCCTTGGTTCCTACTTGATGGCATTTTCTGGTGCCATGGCTCACACTGGAAACATGCTGACACTGACCTTCTGTGATGCAAACATCATCAACCATTTTTTCTGTGACATGCTCTCTCTTCTCCAACTCTCCTGCACAAGTAACCAGGTCAATGAACTGGTAATTTTCATTGTGGTGGGCATCAATATCATTGTACCCAGTCTCACCATCTTTGTCTCTTATGGTCTCATCTTCTCCAGCATCCTCCACATCAAGTCCATGGAAGGAAGATCCAAAGCCCTCAGCACCTGCAGTTCCCACATAATTGCTGTTTCCCTGTTCTTTGGATCAGCTGCATTTGTGTATTTCAAACCATCTTCTGCTGGGTCCAAGGATGAGGGGAAAATTTCTTCTGTCTTTTATACCAATACTGTTCCCTTGCTGAACCCTTTAATTTATAGCTTTAGGAACAAAGACGTTAAGCGTGCTCTGAAAAAAACCCTGAATAGGAGACAGTTTTGATCAAAAGTATCTGTCTGTGCAGTTGATTATATGACAACAAGATTCTGTGCTTCAATTATATATTATTTGTGGCAGCCTTATGGTCCATTTTTTTCCCCTTAACCTAGTAAAGGGAATTTGAGTCTTTTTTCATAAGTAATTTCTACTCTTTTTGGAGTAGGTCTCTTTTTTTTTTTTCCTCATGATTACAAAATATCTTCTCCACCTTTTTTTCCTGTTTAGTAATAGCATTAATTAAATCATAATATTATCTCTGTCCTTTTATATCATTGTCACTTTTGAACTCTTTTTTTTCCCATTGTCTAGAACATTATACGTGGTCTTCAAATAATGGCATTCTGTAACACTAGAGTGTCACTGCAGCACTGAGGGTATTTTAGTCTGTCACTTGCTATTAAAAGCACGAATTAAATATTTCTACTCTTTTCATGCTCCAGCTGGTAAGAATGTCAGAGTTTAAAGGTTCTATGATGACTATCAAGGATAATCCATTTTACATATATAAATGCTATGCTTCAAGCTTCTTTTGGCAAAGAGTTTTTTTTTTTTTTTAACCTTAGTATACAAGCATTGACATAACAGTTCGTCAAACTATATTTATTTATGCATGCAAAAGTAAAGATTAGAGTTGATAGATTTACTTAAGTCATATAGCTTTATAAAGGAAAGTTGATTTCAAGTTTGCTACTTTGTAATCTATTTTGCTGTTACTTTCTCCTATTACTTTTATTTCGGTAATGGTGGAATTTGAGAAAACACTGCTAATTTCAAAGGTGACTCTGCCTTGTCCCAAGATGATAAATGAATTTCCCTCAGTGTGGCTATCACTTTTTTAGTTATTTTGTAGAAAATAACTTGATTGTTCTTTTTGTTGGGACAGAGGAAAACTTTGGGTTAATATATTGGGGAGCAGATTGGTTCAAACAAGGAAGTTACTTTTTCTGAACCAAATTTTAAAAATTGAGTTTAGAAAGTTTGCAACTATCTGTAATTCAGGAGCAGGATATGTGAGAAAAAGGAGCCTAAATCATGGCAATATGTCACGACTCAGAGAGACACACATGGTCAGTATATAAGAGGTCCTCCATGGGAATGGTCATGATACTATTTCAATCTGAATTTATATTGCATTGATTATTATAAATACATTCCAGTGCCCATAAAGCCTGATAAAATTATAATGCACAGTGTCCATACATTAGTCGTTTTTGGAAATGAAGATGGAAAAGTTATAGCCATGTTTGGGAAAGCAGGTAGAGAAAGAACAGCTCTTTAGGAGATAAAATTGTTGTTCAGTAGTTTTAGTCACGTCTAACTCTGTGACCTGATGGACTCTAACCTGCCAGACCTCTGTCCATGGGATTTTCCAGGCAAGAATACTGGAGTGGGTAGCCATTTTCTTCTCCAGAGGATCTTCCTAACCCAGGGATCAAACCTTTGTGTCCTGCACTGACAGACAGATTCTTTACCACTGAGCCACTTGGGAGGCCCCAGGAGATAAAATAGCTAGGGATAACTGGAACTCAATTTAGGAAAAAGAAATTTAGAATGAAGAATGTTAGATAATGGAAGCCTTTATCTATTCCTTTCTCCATCCTGGAAAGCCCTAGATGTATTGTGGAGGTCACATAATTTATTTGGATGATAAAAACATAATTTAATTGAATTAAAAAAAAATAAACCCACAGGACAGGAGGAGTCAGAAAGGACTAAATAACACCTTCTTGTTGGCTTCCATATGCTATTTCCATTTGGATTTTTAGGTGTGAAAACCTTGAACTGCAGCTGGTACAGCAATGAGAAATTTAAGAAACTTTTTAAAAATATTGGATGAATAAAGCAAGTTGTGACCATGGCTTTTCTGGAAAGGATATTGAATTATCATCATTTTGGGGAAAAACGTTTAACAAAGTCAAATCTAAAAATCCTCAACTCAATGTATCAAGTCAGAATTTAAATATTTTCTAAAATACCTTTGTTGATATTCACCATTTGCCACATTCCTAGTCTCCACACACTATTCAGTTATTTTAAAATTCAGTATAACTGGTTTATTGGTCTGTTAGTTTTTTGGATGTTGAGATTGCTAAACCCTGTCTTAGTTTAAAAAGACCACTCATTCCCCTCCCCTGATCCCAATATTAACACAATTTATTTTAACCTTTTAAGTTCTAGTTATGTGAAATAGTTGATCTTGGCTTCAGCTTTCTGCTTTTTCCCCTTTCTTTTATTTACTCTTCATTTTGAAAAACTTGTTTTCTTTGTTGAAAGAAAAGTGTATATAAACAGATATGAAAGATATCACTGCTACCTGGAAATCTGTGGACATCTCAGAGGTGTGCCCACTAGGTTATACGTTCTATCATAATTGAAGGTGCCACAAGAGTGGCTGAAACCCAGTTACTAATCTTTCATGAACATCAAAATACAAACGAAATGTGCTTCATTTACGGAAAAAAATAAAGTTTCCTTGAAAGCAATTTGTCTTTGACTAATTGGAAAAATTTAATAAAATAATTTAAATAGTATTTGTTATAATAAAGAGTGGTGACATTTCTAAGGAGATAACTTAGCAGAGAGTTGAGCAATTTGAACACGTGTTAGTTAGCAATAAGTACTGGATCTATTTGAACTTCTTTCAAAAGAGGGCAATCAAGTCAGGGTATTTTAATTGCACAGCATAGTTATTCTTAGTTGTTCTTGCTTTTTAATGTTCATGAATGGACTTGAAAAATAACAAGGGAAATTGTTGAAATTTTCACAACTGAGTCCATCAGGTAAGCCATGGAATTTGACTGTACTTACGCAATAAACAGAACTGAAAGCTCTGGTTTTCTAGTTTTAACAAAAAATGGTTCTCTGAGTCACAGACCAGAAAGTTCCTAAATTATATCCTGAAAAATGGTAGAGATTAACTATCACTAGTTAAAATGGTAAAGCATAAATAGAGTCACAGATGTAGCGAACAAACTTTTGGTTACTAATAAGGGAAGAGGCTTCCCTGGTGGCTCAGACATGTAAGGAATCATCCTGTAATGTGGAAGACCCTGGTTCGATACCTGGGTTGGAAAGATCCTCTGGAGAAGGAAGTGGCTACCCACTCCAGTATTCTTTCCTGGAGAATCCCCATGGACATAGAAGCCTGGTGGACTATAGTTCATGGGGTCACAGAGAGTCTCTTGGACAGCAAGGAGATCAAAACACTCAATCCTAAAGGAAATCAACTCTATTCATTGGAAAGATTGATGCTGAAGCTCCAATAGTTTGGCCACCTGATGCCAAGAAGCGACTCACTGGAAAAAATTCTGATGCTGTGAAAGGTTGAGGGCAGGAGGAGAAGAGGATGACAGAGGATGAGATGGATGGATGGCGTCATCGACTCAATGGACATGAGTTTGAGGAAACTCTGGGAGATAGTGAAGGATAGGGAAGCCTGGCATGCTGCCGTCCATGGGGTCACAAAGAGTCAGATAAGACTGAGCAACTGAACAACAAAAAAAGAAGAAGAAGAGGAGGTGGGATGAATTAAGACATTGGGACTGACATATAAACACTACTATGTATAATATAGACAACTAGTGAGAACCTTTTGTTTAGCACAAGAACCTCTACTCAATGCTCTGTAATGACTTACATGCGAAGGAAATTAAAGAAAAAAAAAAGAGTGGTTATATGTATACGTATGACTGATTCAATTTGCAGTACAGCAAGAAACTAACACAGCATTGTAAAGAGAAATTATACTGCAATAGAAACTAATTAAAAAATTAAACCTATTAAGCATCATCTAGACCAGTGATATCCAACTTAAATATACTTCAAGTCCCACATGTGATTTCAAACTTTCTGCTAGCTGAATTAAAAAGGTAAAAGAGAAAGATGTGACATTAATTATAATAATGTTTCCTGTAACTCGATAGATCTAGAATATTATCACTTCAGCATGCAACCAATAAAAAATATTAAGATATTTTTACCTTCTATTGTGTACTAAGCCTTAAAATGTTCTCAGAACAGCCCAAATAAATGTGACACTAAATTTTTAAATTAAAAACACTTGATCTCTATTTATATTTCACAAAATTTACAATTGGAGAGATAGATTCCCGCACATAAATTATTCCAAACATGTTCTTGGGCTATCTCTAGCTGTGGTGAGTGGTTGTTGCTCTCAAGTTGCGACTGGTGAGCTCAGTAGTTGTCGCACTTGGGCTCTAGAGCATGGGCTTCAGTAGTTGTGGCCCAAGGGCTCAGTAGTTGTGGCGAATGGAATTAGTTGTCCCAGGACATGTGGCATCTTCCCTTACCAGGAATTGTACCCACATCCCCTGCATTGGCAGGTGGATTCTTTACTACTGGACTACCAGAGAAGTTCAATGGCCATACATTTTTTGTCATTTAAAAATAAAATAAAATATCGTATTTCATTAGATAGTAATGTTTTCATACTTTTGCAGTTTTAGTGAGATAAAATTGACTGTATACGGTTAGTGAAAATGAAAGTCACTCAGTGGTGTCCGACTCTTTGTGATCCCATGGAGTATACAGCCCATGGAATTCTCCAGGCCAGAATGCTGGAGTGGGTAGACTTTCCCTTCTCCAGGGTATCTTCCCAACCCAGGGATTGAACCCAGGTCTCCCCCAGTGCAGGCGTATTCTTTACCAGATGAGCCACAAGGGAAGCCCAAGAATACAGAGGTGGGTAGCCTATCCCTTCTCCAGCTGATCTTCCCGACCCAGGAAATGAACTGGGGTCTCCTGCATTGGAGGCAGATTCTTTGCGAACTGGGCTTTCAGGGAAGCCCAATTTTAGGGAACAAGGTTCAAGTTGGTGACATAGGAAGATCCTAAGTTCACCTCCTTCTATGAATGCAGTGAATCTACAGCTACATATGAAACAATCACCTCTGAAAAAGATCTGAAAACTAGCAGAGCACAAAGGTGAGAAAAAGGCCACACTGAGGTAGATAGAACAGGCTGAGATACAGTCACTATAAACTCCACCCTGGTGCACAAACCAAAAATGAGTTTTTTGCACTGTTCCAATTCGGACATAGAAGAAAATTGTTATTTTAGAACTCATAAAACTAAAAGATAGCTTTCTCCTGAAGACCTAGTGCTCCTTTTCTCCTTTAATAAGAGTTATTTTCCCTGGGACCCAGGTCTCCTGCATTGGCAGGTGGATTCTTCACTGCTGAGCCACCAGGGAAGCCCCTATCTTTATGATAAGCTCCATTTAAAAATGATTATTTCTCAGCAGGTGGCGTAAAAAATCATTCCATTTCCTTTTATAAAGCAATAATAATATTATTTTACAAAGTTGTGGTTTCACAAATATGATATTAACTCTTCTCAAAATGCTGTTTCTTAAAGGAATGAAGACAATTTTATGATTGGATGATTGTTCAGTAAAAGAAAGAGGCTCTTTTCCTTTGTGTAAGTGAAAACTACTTTCAGTTTTCTTTTTTATTCTGTTTTTGTTCCAGGAATCCAAAATGTGGCTGAAATACCCTTTTTTCAGAAAACAAATTTTTCTTGTTATAATGTAACACATATTTATCTGGTATTTAAAAAAGAAAAATGAAGAATGAATAAGACAAAATTTTTGAACTCTGAAAATTCATAAATATATAAAACATAAAAATCATGAGTAGTCCCATTACTCAGAGATACCAACTGTTATCTGTTTAATATACACCCCTCATTAACTTTAAACTGCCATTTATATAAGCATTTATTAATATATTTGTGTATTTCTGTGTGTGTGTATTTTTCTTCTTAACAAAAATAAGATTTTAGTGAGGCCTTTTTTTTTTTTTTAAATTTCAATAAATATAAAAGCACCAAAGAAAAAAATAGAGTTATTTTCGAGACTGTGTAGAGAATTTATGGATTAGGAAATCTCACAAGGAACATTTTTCCTATAAATGAGTCATTGATAGGCCAGTTAATTGGGATTCCCTGGTAGCTTAGCTGGTAAGAATCCACCTGTAATGCAGGGTACCCCAGTTCAATTCCTGGGTCAGGAAGATCCCCTGGAGAAGGGATAGGCTACACACTCCAGTATTCTTGAGCTTCCCTGGTTTCTCAGATGGTAAAGAATCCATCTGCAATGAGGGACACATGGGTTCGATCCCTGGGTTGGGAAGATCCCCTGGAGGAGGGCGTGGCAACCCACTCCAGTATTCTTCCCTGGAGAATCCCTATGGACAGAGGAGCCAGGTGGGTTACAGTCCATGGGGTCTCAGAGAGCTGGACAAGACTGAGCCAGTAAGCACAGCACCAGCACTGATTTGCTAGGACTCATTTCTGAATCATATTGTCCAGAAATGCAATTCTTCATTGCCCTTACACCCAGCCTCAGTATGGCTAGCTTCATGCGTGAACTGGGTGAAAGATTTTCTTAACAAGTTTCTGAACTTCTTACATATTCACTATATAAATTATATTTGCATCAGTTGTTTCTGTAGTTAAAAAAGAGACTAAGGCTTCCTCTTCATTTCTGTAATCTAAATGAACAGAAAATGGGAGGTGGGAAATGGACAGTCCCTAAGTGAAGGGAAAACTTGAGTAAACTATTGAATCTCTAGGGGATTGACATATTAAGATACAGAATGTAAATGCAATCCCCCCAGGTCCCTATTATATGTAGACGGTTTTCCTGTGGAAGAGACTGAGCAAGCTTCTGCCACATTTATAACTGAATGCATTATAGTATTACACTGACATTAAGTCTTTTGTGACTTACTGAGTGACGAAACTATTATTATTATTATTATAATGAAGATTGTTCATTTTTCTCTGCTACTTGAGTGGACTGAAAGTCATAAACATAAATTGTGATCTATATTTCTAAAGGATTTTGAAGTCAAATCAGAAAATACATATGCATTCTCTTAGAATCAAAGGAATCAAAGTTTCAGAACTTGAAGTTGCTGTACCAAGACCAGAGGGTAAAACCAATGATAAGAAAGCCCTGGGGTTTTCTAGAGACAGGAAGGTGAGTTTCTGAATTCCATTTATTCATGTCCTTCTTGTTTGAAATGGAAGTCCAAGGATCTAAGATATGACAACTTATTTCCCAATTTTGCATCATGAGACTCACACAAAACTTATTCAATGCAGGAATCAGTCAATGATCAGAGATACTAGGGGCCTAAAAGTGTGCATTAGACAGTCAGTAAGTCCCCTCTCCATGGATGGAAGTCTCACTCATCTATAGTTACAGCTTTTACTCCGTGATGTGGGGTGAAGAGTTAACCTCTCATAGACTCTGGCTGTTTAGTCTTAGTTAAGCAATTTTCTTTGTTCTCACCCCACCAGGTCTAATCTGCTTTAGAGACCAGCACCTAAGTGCTAGAGTCTCTGCCTATAGTCTCATTGGTGAGTGGAGACTTAAAGTGAATAGAGAAATGTTGAGATGTGGGAAGAGTGAGTCAATCCCGGTCCAACCTCTCTATCCACTCTTTGTTTTTTTCCCCAAGCTGTCGAGTCTGCACAGGGCAGTCGTTTTCCTTCCTTCTGTAGGCTAAGTTTTGATACTCTTTCCTACTTAGTTTACAAAGACCCAGTTCAGTTCAGTTCAGTTACTCTTTGCGACCCCATAGACTGCAGCACGCCAGGTCTCCCTGTGCATCACCCACAACCAGAGCTTACTCAAACTCATGTCCATTGAGTCGGTGATGCCATCTAGCCATCTCATCCTCTGTCATTCCCTTCTCCTCCTGCCTTTAATCTTTCCCAGCATATGGATCTTTTCCAAGGAATCGGTTCTTCACATCAGGTGGCCAAAGTATTGGAGTTTCAGCTTCAGCATCAGTCCATCAAATAAATATTCAGGACTGATTTCATTTAGGATGGACTGGTTGGATCTCCTTGCAGTCCAGGGGACCCTCAAGAGTCTTCTTCAACACCACAGTTCAAAAGCATCAATTATTTGGTGCTCAGTTTCCTTTATAGTCCAACTTTCACATGACTACTGGAAAAACCATAGCTTTGACTAGACAGACCTTAGTTGGCAAAGTAATGTCTCTGCTTTTTAATATGCTGTCTAGGTTGGTCATAAATTTTCTTCCAGGGAGCAAGAGTCTTTTAATTTCACGGCTGCAGTCACCATGTGCAGTGATTTTGGAGTCCCAAAAAATAGTCTCTCACTGTTTCTGCTGTCTCCCCATCTGTTTCCCATGAGGTGATGGGACCAGATGCCATGATCTTAGTTTTCTGAATGTTGATCCTCAAGCCAGCTTTTTCACTCTTGTCCTTCAATTTCATCAAGAGGTTCTTTAGTGCTTCACTTTCTGCCATAAGGGTGGTGTCATGTGCATATCTGAAGGCTCTTGATATTTCTCCCGGCAATCTTGATTCCCGCTTGCGCTTCATCCATCCCAGCATTTCTCATGATGTACTCTGCATATAAATTAAATAAGCAGGCTGAAAATATACAGCCTTGACACACTCCTTTCTCTGTTTAGAACCAGCCTGTCATTCCATGTCAAGTTCTAACGGTTGCTTCCTGACCTGCACACAGATTTCTCAAGAGGCAGGTCAGGTGGTTGGGTATTCCCATCTCTCTTTCTTTTCTTTTCTTTTTTTTTTTTAGGATGGGGCAATTTATTCAAAGCAAAAGGAACAGGACAAAGGTCCTGAGTTTTTTGCAAACAAAATCTCTGCAATAATTCTGCAAAATCAGCATGATTGTTATATCCATCCTATCTCTTTAAGAACGTTCTGCAGTTTGTTTTGATCAACCCAGTCCAAGGATTTGGCATAGTCAATAAAACAGAAGTAGATGTTTTTCTGGAACTCTCTTTTATTGATGATCCAGTGGATGTTGGCAACCTGATCTCTGTTTCCTCTGCCTTTTCTAAAACCAGCTTGAACATCTGGAAGTTCGTGGTTCATGTACTGTTGAAGCCTGGCTTGGATAATTTTGAGTGTTGTTTTACTAGCATGTGAGATTAGTGCAACTGTGAGGTAGTTTGAGCATTCTTTGGCATTGCCTTTCTTTGGGATTAGAATGAAAGCTTACCTTTTCCAGTCCTGTGGCCACTGCTGAGTTTTCCAAATTTGTTGGCATATTGAGTGCAACACTTTCACAGCATCATCTTTTAGGATTTGAAATAGCTCAACTGGAATTCCATTACCTCCAATAACTTTGTTCATAGTGATGCTTCCTAAGGCCCACTGGACTTTGCATTTCAGGATGTCTTGCTCTAGGTTGGTGATCACACCAGATGCAAAAAAGCAAAAATCATGGTAACAGAGTTCCATGAGAGAGTAGCTAAGACAATTCTGCGAGTCCAGGCTGGGTTACTCTCAGATATTCCCAACCCAAACACCACACTTGTGAGAGGAGGTATTGTGTGAAAATTGAGTCATTGTTTACGTAACCTTTTTCTTCTGTGCTCAAAGATCACCTTAGAAAAGAATGGCTCCTGGAAAATGCTCTTTTGTGACCAAATTCATTCTGCTGGAATTAACAAACCAGCGAGATCTTCAACTCCCTCTATTCTTCCTGTTCCTAGGAAAGTACATGCTTACTGTGCTGGGAAGTTTGGGATTGATAATCCTAATTGCACTGAATTCACACCTACACACCCCCATGTACTTTTTCCTGTTTAACTTGTCTTTCATAGGCCTCTGTTATTCTTCTGTACTCACACCCAAAATACTGATTAACTTCACATCAAAAAAGAATATTATTTCTTACCTGGGGGGGAAGGCCCAGCTCTACTTCTGTTTTTTTTTTTTTTGTTTTGTTTTTGTTTTTTAGCATTTCTGAATGCTATGTGTTGACATCAATGGCCTATGATCACTATGTGGCCATCTGTAACCCACTTTTGTATAATGTTGCCGTGTCCCCTAAAGTGTGTTCTAGCCTAATGATTGGTTCATACTTGATGGCATTTTCTGGTGCCATGGCTCACACAGGATGCATGCTGAGACTGACCTTCTGTGATGCAAACACCATCAATCATTATTTCTGTGACATCCTCCCTCTGCTCGAGCTCTCCTGCACGAGTACCTATGTCAGTGAGCTGGAAGTGTTCATCGTAGTGGGCATCAATATCATTGTGCCCAGTCTCAGCATCTTTGTCTTCTATCCTCACCAACATCCTCCACATCAACTCCACAGAGGGCAGGTCCAAAGCCTTCAGCACCTGCAGTTTGCACATCATTGCTGTTTCTCAATTCTTTGGATCAGGGGCATTATGTATCTCAAACCACCTTCTGCTGAGTCTATGGATGAGGGGAAAATCCCTTCTGTCTTTTATATCAATATGGTTCCCATGATGAACCCACTAATCTAGAGCCTGAGGAACAAAGATATTAAACTTAATCTGAGAAAAACCTTGAGTAGGAGACAGTTTTGATTAGAACTGTCTGTATGCATGAGTTACAAGACAGTGAGATGTTGAGTGTTTAATTTTAGTGACAACCTTCTTGCCATATTTTTTATCATCTTTTTTTACCTAGTATCTTAAAGAACTTTGAGTCCTATTTGAATAATTTATTTCCATTTTTATATATTTCTCTCACAGTTTTCAAAATACATATAATTTCCTTTTCTTGCATAGTAATAATATTAAATAGTGAATATATTATCTCTTTTCATTATCATTTTGAATTTATTTTTACACTGGGAAAAGATGAACGGTCTCCAAATAAGGAATTACGTAACACTAGACTGAAAACATATCACTGGGCTTGGTTTTATCTATCAACTTGAAATAAGAATGGTAAATAAGATACTCTGTTTCTACTCTTATCTTCCATATTTAACAAGGCAATAATATATCTTCTTTAAATACCTTCTTTAGATTGTTGGTTCTAAGAGTATCAAGGATAATCCATTTCCCATCTGTAAACATTTAGTGTTAAGCTTCTTTTGGCAAAGAGTTTATTTTTCACCTTTGTAAGCCAAATTGACACATAGCCAATCATCAAAATTCATGTTTTGCATGGGTGGGAAAGTGAAGCCAAGTCTGGATAATGATTTACTTAAAGTCATACAGCTTTAGAAAGAAAAATTGTAAACTAACTTCTTATCATTCTGATTTCAAGTGTATTATTCTTCAGTATACTCTATATACTCTTGATTATGTTATTCTATTTCAGTGAGCATGAAATATAAGAAAACACTCCTGATTTAAAGTTGACTCTTCTCTGTCTCAGAATGACATATGAACTGTTCTCAAGGTGGGTATTTCTTTCTTCTTTTTAGCAAAACAGTTTGATTGTCTTTTGCTGTTGTTGTCAGACAGAGGAAGCCTTTTAAGCTCATATATTATAGAGATGATTTGCTCAAAAAGGGAAATTACAACTTCTGCAAAATTAAAAACCTGAATTTGGAATGCTTTCTAGTGTTTATACTTCAGAGAGCAGGGCACGAGCAGTAAGGATGCTCAGAAACATTTAATTATGTCAGGACTTAAGAAGGCATATGGTCAATAAATAAGATGTCCCAATGTGGGACGTGGTCATGAGATTTAGGGACTCAGGCTCCCTTGTGTCTCAGCTGGTAAAGTATCTGCCTGCAGTGCAGGAGACCTGGATTTGATCCCTGGGTTGGGAAGATACTCTGGAGTAGGGAACCCACTCCACTATTCTGGCCTGGAGAATTCCATACATTGTATAGTCCCTGGGGTCACAAAGAATCAGACATGACTGAGTCACTTTCACTTTCATTCTGAAACTGTTTCCTGTTTTGCATATTTCACTATTCATAAATCTTTGATAAAACTATTGGCATAATGAGCACACTTGTTTAGTGTTTTGGAGAAGGGAAGTGGAAGAGCTGTGATTTCATTTGGGGAATAGAGAGAAGGCATTAATTACAAGAGATAAATCATGAGGAGTAACTGAATTAAGAAAGGAAGAAACAATTTACACAAAACAGTTTTGGATAATGAAAACCTTTACCTATGGACTCACTCCTTGTGCAAGACCCTAGATACTATTGAGATCACAGAATTTCTCTATATAAGATGAAAGCTTAAGTTATTTATGATTGAAAATGTTAAACCAACAGGACTAGATGACCTTTGAACAAGTAGATTATTGTGCTACATTCATATGGAGTTTTAGGTACAGAAACATCAAACTGCAGCTGGGAGAATAATGACAATGTGAAAGAAATATTTGGAGAATGAAGCAAGTTATGACAAGAATGTTGGATTAGTTTTTGAAAGCAAAAATATGCTACTTAAAAATCCTCAATATGCCGTCATCTGTGGCACTGTAATCATTTTCTAAGTTTTTTTTTTCACTTTTTAAAAAAACCAGTATTTTATTTTACTTTTTAAAATTTATATTATTTATTTATTTATTTATTTTTTCTTCATTTTTTTTTTTTATTTGTTGGAGGCTAATTACTTTACATTTCAGTGGGTTTTGTCATACATTGATATGAATCAGCCATAGATTTACACGTATTCCCCATCCCGATCCCCCCTCCCACCTCCCTCTCCACCCGATTCCTCTGGGTCTTCCCAGTGCACCAGGCCCAAGCACTTGTCTCATGCATCCCACCTGGGCTGGTGACCTGTTTCACCATAGATAATATACATGCTGTTCTTTTGCAACATCCCACCCTCATCTTCTCCCGCAGAGTTCAAAAGTCTGTTCTGTACTTCTGTGTCTCTTTTTCTGTTTTGCATATAGGGTTGTCGTTACCATGTTTCTAAATTCCATATATATGTGTTAGTATGTTGTAATGTTCTTTATCTTTCTGGCTTACTTCACTCTGTATAAGGGGCTCCAGTTTCATCCATCTCATTAGAACTGGTTCAAATGAATTCTTTTTAATGGCTGAGTAATATTCCATGGTGTATATGTACCACAGCTTCCTTATCCATTCGTCTGCTGATGGGCTTCCATGTCCTGGCTATTATAAACAGTGCTGCTATGAACATTGGGGTGCACGTGTCTCTTTCAGATCTGGTTTCCTCAGTGTGTATGCCCAGAAGTGAGATTGCTGGGTCATTAGGCAGTTCTAATTCCAGTTTTTTAAGAAATCTCCACACTGTTCTCCATAGCGGCTGTACTAGTTTACATTCCCACCAACAGTGTAAGAGGGTTTCCTTTGAATAATAGTCATCACTTAACATTGTTCTTAATCTCCAGTGAGTATTTATGTATTTTGAAATTTGGCAAAGCTGATTTTTGACTTGTTTTTTTTTTTTTTTTTTGAGATGTTCAGCATAGCTTAATCCTTGGCTGATATTTTTAGATGACCACCCATGTTTCATTTCCCGATTGCAGTATGAACATGATTGATTTTTCTTTAACAAGTTTTATTTACATACATCTAAACTAGTGAAGTTAACTGGGCCATTTGGAAACCTACAGAGTACAGCTGCATGTACTCTATTATGTATTTTATAACAATTGAAAGATCCCTAGGAGTGAGTTAAGCCTGGTCACTAATCTTCCTTTTCATGAGCCTCAAAATTAGAATGAAATCTGTTCACTTACATAAAAGAACTACTCCTTAAAATGAGTAATTTATATCTTTGGTTAACTTGAAAAAATATAAATAACTTAAAATACAATTTGTGATAATTACCTGTAGTAACATTGTAAAGGAGGCAACTTTGCTGATTGTTCAACAAATTAATCATGTTTTAGGTAGCAATGGAATTGTGTCTCTCTCTATTTGGACTTTTAGGTGGAGGGGGAATCAAGCCAGAGTATCTTAAATGTACAGTTCAGTCAAGTCACTCAGTTGTATCTTACTCTTTGTGATACCATGGGCTGCAACACGCCAGGCTTCCCTGCCCATCACCAACTCCCTGAGCTTATTCAAACTCATGTGCATCGATTTAGTGATGCCATCCAACCATCACATCCTCTGTCATCCCCTTCTCCTCCTGCCTTCAGTCTTTCCCAGCATCAACGTCTTTTCTAATGACTCATATCTTCTCATCGGGTGGTCAAAATGTCAGAGCTTCAGCTTCAGCACCAGTCCTCCCAGTGAAAACTCAGGACTGAGTTCCTTTAGGATTGACCGGTTTGATATCCTTCTACTTCTTCCTTTCTTGAGTTATGTGATTGGCACTGACAGGTTTTGAAGAAAGTTACAGTTCTGCTGAAGGTGTTCAATCTTAGAGACAAATTTGTAAGCTCTGGGTTTCTCCTATGCTCATCAACCAGGACAGTTCAGTTCAGTTCAGTTGCTCAGTATGTCCGACTCTTCGTGACCCCATGAATCGCAGCATGCCAGGCCTCCCTGTCCATCACCAGCTCCCGGAGTTTACTCAAACTCATGCCCATCGAGTCGGTGATGCCATCCAACCACCTCATCCTCTGTCATCCCCTTTTCCTCCTGCCCTCAATCCCTCCCAACATCAGGGTCTTTCTCAATGAGTCAACTCTTCGCATGAGGTGGCCAAAGTATTGGAGTTTCAGCTTCAGCATCAGTCCTTCCAATGAACACGTAGGACTGATCTCCTTTAGGATGGACTGGTTGGATCTCCTTGCAGTCCAAGGGACTCTCAAGAGTCTTCTCCAACACCACAGTTCAAAAGCATCAATTTTTCAGCACTCAGCTTTCTTCACAGTTCAACTCTCACATCCATACATGACCACTGGAAAAACCATAGCCTTGACTAGACGGACCTTTGTTGGCAAAGTAATGTCTCTGCTTTTTAATATGCTATCTAGGTTGGTCATAACTTTCCTTCCAAGGAGTAAGTGTCTTTTAATTTCATGGCTGCAATCACCATCTGCAGTGATTTTGGAGCCCAAAAAAATAAAGTCTGACACTGTTTCCACTGTCTCCCCATCTATTTCCCATGAGGTGATGGGACCAGATGCCATGATCTTAGTTTTCTGAATGTTAAGTTTTAAGCCAACTTTTTCACTCTCCTCTTTCACTTTCATCAAAATTTTTAGTTCCTCTTCACTCTCTGCCATAAGGGTGGTGTCATCTGCATATCTGATGTTATTGATATTTCTCCCAGCAATCTTGATTCCAGCTTGTGCTTCTTCCAGCCCAGTGTTTCTCATGATGTACTCTGTACATAAGTTAAATAAGCAGGGTGACAATATACAGCCTTGATGTACACCTTTTCCTATTTGGAACCGGTCTGTTGTTCCATGTCCAACTCTAACTGTTGCTTCCTGACCTGCACACAGGTTTCTCAAGAGGCAGGTCAGGTGGCCTGGTATTCCCATCACTTTCAGAATTTTCCACAGTTTATTGTGATCCACACAGTTGAAGGCTTTGGTGTAGTCAATAAAGCAGAAATAGATTATTTTCTGGAACTCTGTTGCTTTTTTGATGATCCAGCGGATATTGGCAATTTGATCTCTGGTTCCTCTGCCTTGTCAAAAACCAGCTTGAACATCTGGAAGTTCTCAGTTCACGTATTGCTGAAGCCTGGCTTGGAGAATTTTGAGCATTACTTTACTAGCGTGTGAGATGAGGGCAATTCTGTGGTAGTTTGAGCATTCTTTGAGATTGCCTTTGTTAGGGATTGGAATGAAAACTGACCTTTTCCAGCCCTGTGGCCACTGCTGAGTTTTCCAAATTTGCTGGCATATTGAGTGCAGCACTTTCACAGCATCATCTTTCAGGATTTGAAGTAGCTCAACTGGAATTCCGTCACCTCCACTAGCTTTGTTTGTAGTGATGCTTTCTAAGACCCACTTGACTTCACATTCCAGGATGTCTGGCTCTAGGTGAGTGATCACACCATTGTGATTATCTGGGTCTTGAAGATCTTTTTGGTACAGTTATTCTGTGTATTCTTGCCACCTCTTCTTCTTCTGCCAGGGCAGAGCTCTTTCTAATTTGGTGTGAAATTGGATTCTTTTCCAAAATGTTGCATCAAGAATATATATTTTCTTCCCCAATTTAACTAGACTAGTGATTTCAAATATTATACAATATATTGGGAAGATTCTAAACAAGAGATTGAGAGCTAAGAAGATGTTTCAAAGAAGCCTACATTTAAAATTACACATGGCATGATTTTAATTTTCATTCATCAGAAATTCAGTGCTTAGCAGTTTCTTCCATCTCCCTTTTAAGTTCTGCCCCACTAAAAACAAACAAATTATATAATTGTGGTAGCTCACAAGTCATTATTTTGTGTGTGGATGACCTCTTTTTTGGGGGCATTTTGAAGGCATATTTTTGAGTGTTGGATGCTTTTCTATCAGTAAGAGAACACTCTATATCATAGAACGATACTCTTCTCCCTCCTTCCACTCAATATAAGTAGTGTGTTTAAAGATAAACTCATGTAGGTTTATTTTTCACAGAAAAACACATATATTTCTAAAATGGGTTGAATCTCTCAAGACAATTGAGTGGTCTTTGAAAAGTAAACATTCTCCTGTTTTCTTTTTTATGTTTTTCAGAAGGTTAAAGTTTTGTACCATATTTAAAGTGTGCAAGATATTTCAATCAATTAGAAGAGGACTTTCATGGCTCATCAAGTTAACTCTGACTCAATTTCTTCTTTAATTTTAACCAAGCCTTAATCATAGTTTTGAGAATTGTGTTTTTACTACATAGCTTCAATTTTCAAGTGGGTAATGGAGAACCACTGAAAGTGTTTGAACTAGGGAGGGACAGAGCTGTGATTTCAGACTTTATTCTAGCAGCATTATTCATGAACAAATAAGAGTGAATATTTGGCAAAATGTGAAAATAATAGGAGCCTCTATAGTTCAACATTACACTAGTTCAGTTTAATCATAAAGCCAGAAGTTGTATGGTGTCTGGGGACAGGTGGGTGTGGGTCACTGTCATTGTAGATGATGTGGTTTAGCATAAGAGAAGTTTTGGATGTATTCTGAAAGCTCTTAGATAAAGATAAGATGAAATTCAGAAGTATTCGTTGAATTCTTTCTGTGTACTCAGGAGTGTTCTTAGTTTCAGGATCCAAATAGTTAACAAGATAGAAGAAATGTTTGTCCTTATAGAATATACAGTTCATAGAAAAGCACAAATTAAAGGGGAAAAGTCTAATGAGTACAATGAAAGAGAATCTACTGAAATTTATGAGAACATGAGTAATAACACCTGACGTTAATTGACTCTCACATGCCAATACTGGCCCAACCATTTTACTTAGTTTTTTTTTTTTTCATTTGGTTAACACTACAGCTCAATGAAAGAGAAGCTATTTTTACATTCCTTATTTTACATAGGAGAATCAAGAGATTCAATAACTTGTCCAAAGTGTTATAGTGTGTAAAAGTGGAAGAAGGGAGGTAGGAAGGATTCACAGCACTCTCTCTAAGTCTATAACCCATACCCTTTTCTATGATGAGAAGAATTGATAACTTCAGTTATTTGAAATGTTACTAAAATGTTTCAGAAAATTAGGCAGCAGTAAAGTCTCCTGGTAGAAATTTCAGGAATACATTAAACATATAAACTATAGAAGGGATATACTAAATTGCAAATTATTTCAGAGACATCTCACAAAGAGAACAACTGAAATGAGTTGCTGTGACATTTGATGTGTTCAGATAAAGAAATAAAGAAACCTGGAAGTAGGTCTTTTCAGGAAATATGTCCATTTAGTAAATGTGAATAAATGTGGTAGCTTTCCCCTCAGAGGTGTTGATAATAAGGAGATGGTAATTCGCTTTGGATCTCCCTGAGGGATGTACAGTCCCCAGAGTAAAGCAAAAATGAAGAAGAGTGAGTCCCTAAGGGACTAAAAACAGATCAAGAACCAGAATCCATAATTTCCTTATTCCATATTGTGCATATAATCTACACCCTGGGGAGGAGACCAAGCAAGCTTCTAACCTGCCTTTCACCAAGTACATTACATCATTACACTCATGTAAGGATGATAATAAAAGGATTATTTTTCTTCTGTCTCATGAGAACACTGAAAATAAGAAAAATTACAGAAGCTCAGAGTGCTTTCAGGGCATAGGTGAATTAATGTCTAACTCCTCTCCCCTAAAATCAAACAGATTAAACCTGGAGAATGTGAAATAACATTCCCAGAATCAACAGGGTAAAGATATAGGGTAAGGGAGACAGTGCTGAAGTTTTAAGATCAAAGTTGGGTGAGTTTCTGAATTTAATTTACAATGCTTTTTCCTTGTTTTGTGATCAAAGTCCAGGGACCTATTATGTGTCCACTCTTTCTCATTATGTGCAGCTGAGACTCAAGTAAAACTACTAGAAGCATCTGTTGGAGAGGAGTCAGAGAATATTAGAGGGGCTCAAAGGACATATCAGTCAGGAAGTTTCCTCTAAATAGGTAGATCTCTCACTCTTCTTCCTTTATGATTTTTACTCTGTGACAAAGTTAATAACTTAATTTTCATAGACTCTGGTCCCCTCATCTTGATTTAGAAACAGTGCTCCTGGTTCCTGCCACATAAGGTCTAATCTGCATGAGAAGCCAGCGCCAGGTTGGTAGGGTCACTGCCTCCAGTTGTACTGGTGAGGGAAGAGTTCACAGGAATGAGGGAATGTTGGGAAGAGAGTAGAAGAGTTGCATCCTTGTCCATCCTTCTTTTCCCTGGGTTTTTCCAGAAGATATATTTGCATATGGTAGCTCTTGCCTTCCCTCTCTAGTATGATTGTGATGTCCTTTGCTATATTTAGCTTATAAAAACTCTACTTAGGTGAGTCCACATCACTCTGTATCCTGATAATGGAAAAGGCAGATTGTATGGGACCAGGTCAGGATAGTGTCAGGCATTCACAGTGTGTATTCTGTTTTGTAGAATGGGACACTGGATGAACTGAATTGTTCTCTAATGGAACCCTTTCTCCTGTATCCACAGATTCCTTTAGAGAAGAATGGCTCCTGGAAATGGGTCTTTTGTGACTCAGTTCATTTTGACGGGATTAACAGACCAACCAGATCTCCAGCTCCCCTTGTTCTTCCTGTTCCTAGGAGTGTATATGGTCACTGTGATGGGGAACTTGGGCTTGATAATCTTAATTTTACTAAATTCACATCTACACACCCCCATGTACTTTTTCATTTTTAATTTGTCCTTCATAGATCTCTGTTATTCTTCTGTGTTTACACCCAAAATGTTGATTAACTTCATATCAAAGAAGAATATTATCTCTTACATGGGGTGCATGACTCAGCTCTACTTCTTCTGTTTTTTTGTCATTTCTGAAATCTATGTGCTGACTTCAATGGCCTATGACCTCTATGTGGCCATCTGTAACCCACTCTTGTATAACATTGGCATGTCCCCTAAAGTGTGTTCCAGCCTTATGCTTGCTTCCTACTTGATGGCCTTTTCTGGTGCCATGGCTCACACTGGATGCATGCTGAGACTGACCTTCTGTGATGCAAACACCATCAACCATTATTTCTGTGACATCCACCCTCTGCTCCAGCTCTCCTGCACAAGTACCTTCATCAATGAGATGGTAGTTTTCTTCATGGCAGGCATCAATATAATTGTGCCCAGCATTGCCATCTTTGCCTCTTATGGCCTCATTTTCTCCAACATCTTTCATATCAGCTCCACAGAAGGCAGGTCCAAAGCCCTAAGCACCTGCAGTTCTCACATAATTGCTGTTTCTCTGTTCTTTGGGTCAATGTCATTTACGTATCTCAAACCATCTTCTGCTGGGTCTGTGGATGATAGAAGAATCTCTTCTGTCTTTTACACCAATGTGGTTGCTATGATGAACCCCTTAATCTACAGCTTTAGAAATAAAGATGTGAAAACAGCTCTGAGAAAAAGTATAAGTGGAATTCAGTTTTGATTAGCAACAGTGTCTTTTTGTGAAGATATTCAAAGTGTAGGAAGATATTCTTTTCAATTATAATAATTTTATTAGCATCTTTTTATGTTATTTTGTTTTTATCATATTGTAGAAATTTGAGACTTAACTTATTTATACTTATCATACAGGAACACTTCTCTCCTTATTCATCATTTGCATAATTTCCTTTTCTCACATGTTCCCATTTATTAGTACTATTAAAAAGACATTTACTATCTTATTTACTATTTATAACTGTGGTGTTGGAGAAGACTCTTGAGAGTCCCTTGGACTGCCAGGAGATCCAACCAGTCCATCCTAAAGGAGATCAGTCCTAGGTGTTCATTGGAAGGACTGATGTTGAAGCTGAAGCTCCAATACTTTGGCCACTTGATGCGAAGAACTGACTCATTTGAAAAGGCCCTGATGCTGGGAAAGATTGAAGGTGGGAGAAGAAGGGGACGACAGAGGATGAGATGGATGGATGGCATCACCGACTCAATGGACATGAGTTTGAGTAAACTTCGGGACTTGGTGATGGACAGGGAAGCCTGGCATGCTGCAGTCCCTGGAGTTGCAAAGAGTTGGACATGACTGAGCCACTGAACTGAACTGAACTTAGTATTTATGGGCTTCCCAGTTGGCTCATTGGTAAAGAATACGCCTGAGATTGCAGAAGATGCATTTTCAATACCTGGGTCAGGAAGATACTCTCGAGGAAGAAACAGCAACCCACTCCTGCATTCTTGCTTGGGACATCCCATGGACAAAGGACCCTGGGGGCTACTCTCCATGAGGTCACAAACACATATGACTTAGTGAATGAGCTTGCACATGTTACTATTTATTATAATATATTTTATTTTTTTATTATATTATGTTCTAGAAAACATTTTTCTCCATTAGTTTGAACTTCCCTTTCCCTCTGAAAATATAAGACTGGCCAACAAATGATCAAATCAGGGAAGATTAGTGTGATGTAATGTCACTGGGGATGTCTTATCTGCCAGTTGCCATTGGATGCATGAATCTCAGAGTGTTTCCTCTTTCCATCTTTCCAGGCTTCATTTAGCAAGAATCAGTTCAGTTCAGGTCAGTCACTCAGTCTTGTCTGATGCTTTGGGACCCCAGACTGTAACGCTTTTCATTCCTGAGGTGGAAGATCTCAAGACACTGTTAAGTATAACACACTTTGCATCTATAAACACTACATTATACTTCCTTTGACAAAGTACTTTTTTTACCTGCACTCAACGGTTTGTCAAAATATATTTATTATATGGATGGTGCAATAAAGCTCAGAGTAGTCATTGATGTATTTACAATCATATATGTTTTTGATGAAAAACTCTAGAATAAATTTAGGTTTCTGATGTTGTTTCTAATCTCCTTAGTATCCTTTGCTTCTATTTTAGTTCATTAATTTTGTTTAAGTAAACATGGCACAGAAAAAAACTATTCTAACTTGTAAGCTGACTGTGCTTTGTTTCACGGTGGTACATGAATTTCTCTCAGGGTGAGTATTGCTCTTTTATTTTATTGTTCTTTAAGAAGAGTTTGTCAGGGCGTTTTTTTGTTGTAGTTACTTATTGGAAAGATAATACCTCTTGGGCTAGTATACTGGGAGATGATTGGTCAAGTAAGAACGTTCTTTCTTTCACCAAATTAAAAACAAAAAACAAAATAGATTTGGAATGCTTGCAAGTGTTTGCAATTCAGAGAACAAGGCATGGGAGAGAAAGGAACCCAGAAATCTCTCCTGAGGCCAGACATCAGCAAACACATGGCCAATAAATAAGATGTCCCCTGTGCAGCGTGGTTGTGGGGCTTGGGTCCTGCATTTTAATTTGGAAGTTTATTCTGTTCCATCTGGTGAGATAAATATATCCGGTCCATAAAGTTTTTTTTCTAAACTTATAGTGCCCAGTGACCATACAGTAGTAGAATTAGGTGAACAAAGGTGAATAAGCTATGATCAGAACTGGGGGAAAAAAGACACTTTTTCATGACATAAAATGGTGAGTAGTAATTAAAGCTCAAATTAGAAGGAATCTAGAAAATATGATAAAAAACCTATACTTATGAGTCTCCTCCTTTTTCTGGACAGTCTTAGAAATATTATAAAGATCATTGGATTTATCTGGATAGCATAAAAACCGAAACTTTTGATATTAAAAAAAAACTAAACTCACAAATCTCTGTTCCTTTGGTGTAAACTTGGCACAACCAAATCACTCCTGCTTTTGTTGGCTTCTGTATGCTACTTCCTTATTAATTTTAAGGTATAAAACCATAAATCAATCTGCAGTTAGAACTATGATAATTTGAAAGAAACATTTTGTGGATATCTCAAGTTTAATAATGTGTTTTCTGGAATAGGTTATTGTATTTCTTTCTTTTTTTTTTTTTGAGAAAATAGGGAAAATGGTTAGTCTAAAATTCATAAGCCTTAAATGTGACAATTTCAACATTTTTAAAGGTAATTTTAATAATATTTTTTATTTTACTTGTTTTCTATTCTTCTCTCAAGAGTTAGATATTGTGAATTTAGCAATACTGGTATGTTTGCTTGTTTGCATTTTTATATGTTCAGCATTGACGTATGTTTTCTTTCTCCTTGCTGTATCCTTGACTTATGGTTTTAAATGACCACTCATACCACAGCCCCTGACCTCAATACAAATGTATGTGATTTTCACATGCCAAAGTCTATAGGTATACAAAATAGTTGACCTAGTTAGGTATTTTTCTCATTTACATATTATCCCTTTTTATAAACTTGTCTTCCTTATTGATAGAGAAGTGTATCTAAAGAAGTAAATAATAATTAAACTATTTGGGAACTGTTATATGCACTGCAGAAATGCATCCAATCTATTCTGAATTTTACCATTATTTGAGGTGCCAAAAATCTGTTAAAGCTGATCACAAGTCTTTCTTTTGAGAAACTTCAAAATAGAAGTTAAATTTGTCTCATCTTTAGAAAAAGTAAGTGCTCTTTCATATTAGATGTCATTCTGTCAAAGTATTGCAGAAAAAATGACTGAGCAACTAAACAACACAAGTGTTATAGTCAGTAATGGTGGCATAAGGAAAGTAAGATTCACAACAGTCTAACTCAATAGCACCTACTGTTTTCTATGATACGAAACTGATAACTTCAGTTACTGAAATTTTACAGAAAGTGACCCAACAGGTAGAAATTTCAGGTGTTTATTAAAGATATAAAATATAGAAGGGATATCTGTGCTGTGTGCTTAGTCGTGTCCGACTCTTGGAACCCCACAGACTGTAGCCTGCCAGGCTCCTCTGCCCATGGGATTCTCCAGGCAAGAATACTGAAGTGAGTTGCCATTTCCTTTTCCAGGGTCTCCTGCATTGCAAGCAGACTCTTTGCTGACTGAGCTATGAGGGAAGTCCCCCTAGAAGGAACATAGAGTATTGCAAATTATTTCAGAGATATCCTACAGAGAGAACAACTGAAATGAGTTATTTCAACATTTGAAAAAATTTAGATAAAGAAATAAGGAAACTTGAAAGTAGGACCCTTGGAGAAAATACATTCACTCAAGAAATGGACAAAAAAGGGAATGAAGCAATGCAGTAGCTTTCCCTTTGGATGTGAAGATGAGGGAGATGGGAATTTACTTTGATCCACCTGAGGGATGTGCAATCCCTAGAGTAAAGTGAAAATGGTTAAAAGAGTGAGTCCCTAAGGAACTAAAGACAGATCATGAACCATGTATGTAATTTCCTTCTTTTTTTTTTTTTTTAAATATGATCTACTCCCTGGGGAATTGTTGGGGCAAACCCCCAGTCTGTTTTTAACCATGAGCATTACATCATTACACTCATATTAAATCTTCTGTGTCTAATCAAGTTGTGAGTGTGATGATAAAATGCTTTATTTTCCTCTACCTCTTGAGGCAACTGAAAATAACCAGAAATTATGGTAGTTCATAAAGTTTTTGAGGGCATATGTCAATGCTGTCTCATTTTAGAGTCAAAGGAATCAAGCCTCAAGAACCTGACATTACATTTCCAGTACCAACAAGGTGAAGACTAATGATAAGGGAGACAGCCCCAAGGTTTTCTGACCTAAGGAAGGTGAGTTTCTGAATTCATCTTACATGCTGAATTCCATTTATAATACTTATTCTTTGTTCTGAGATGAAAATCCAGGGTCCATTGTTTCTCATTTTGTGTGGTTCTGGAAGCCAAGTGAAACTAGTAGATGAATCTGTTGGAGAGGAGTCAGAGAATGTTCAGAAACACAAGGGGGCTCAAAGGGCATATCAGTCAGGAAGTTTCTTTTAAGTAGGTGCAACTCTCACCCTTCTGCCTTTATACTCTGTGACAGGTGGAGTAACTTAACTTATAGATTCTGGTCCCTTCATTTTGGATTAGAAGGTATGTTTTTGATTTGGACCATGTCACAGCTAATCTGCCTTAGAAGCCAGTGCCAGGTTGCTAGGATCACTGCCTCCAGTTATACTAGTGAGGGAAGAGTTCAAATGAGGAAATGTAGAGATGACAGTAGAACAATTGTATCCTAATCCATCTCTCTTCCCGTTGGATTTTCCAGCAGGAATGCTTGCATATGGTAGGACTGGCTTTCCCTCTGTAGGCTGTTTGTGATGTGCTTTGCTATATTTAACTTGTAACAGCTCTAATACAGGGCAAGTCCACATCACTCTGTATTGTGACAATGGTGAAGTCAGATTCTTTTTTTTTTCCCATTTATTTTTATTAGTTGGAAGCTAATTACTTTACAATATTGTAGTGGTTTTTGCCATACATTGACATGAATCAGCCATGGATTTACATGTGCTCCCCATCCCGATCCCCCCTCCCGCCTCCCTCCCCACCCCATCCCTCTGGGTCTTCCCAGTGCACCAGCCCCGAGCACTTGTCTCATGCATCCAACCTGGGCTGGTGATCTGTTTCACCCTTGATAATATACATGAACAGCATCAAAACATGTATATTATCAAGGGTAAAGTCAGATTCTATGCGACCAGATTGGTATAGTGTCAGATATTCCCAGTGTGTATACTCTTGTGCTGTGCTTCCCTGGGACTCAGTGGTAAAGAACACTCCTGCTAATGCAGCAGATGTGGTTTGATCCCAGGGTTGGGAAGAACCTCTGGTAAATGAAATGGCAATCCACTCCAATATTCTTGCTTGGAAAATTCCACGGACAGAGGAACATTGTGGGCTACAGTCCATGGGGTCCCAAAAGAGTTGGACACAACTTAGTGACTAAACAAGAAAAATTGATCTCTTTTATAGGTGAGACACTGTGGAAGAGCTGGGTTGTTCTCTAATGGAACCCTTTTCTCTTCTATCCACAGATTCCCTTAGAGAAGAATGACTCCTGGAAATGACTCTTTCGTGACTGAATTCATTCTGTTGGGATTAACAGACCAACCGGATCTCCAACTCCCTCTGTTCTTCCTGTTTCTAGGAATGTATATGGTCACTGTGCTAGGAAATTTAGGATTGATAATCCTAATTGCACTGAATTCACATCTGCACACCCCCATGTACTTTTTCCTTTTTAATTTGTCCTTCATAGATCTCTGTTATTCTTCTGTATTTACACCCAAAATGCTGATTAACTTCTTATCAAAGAAGAATATTATTTCTTATATGGGGTGCATGATCCAGCTCTACTTCTTCTGTTTTTTTGTCATCTCTGAATGCTATGTGTTGACATCAATGGCCTATGATCGCTATGTGGCCATCTGTAACCCACTCTTGTATAATGCTGCCATGTCCCCTAAAGTGTGTTCCAGCCTTATGCTTGCTTCCTACTTGATGGCCTTTTCTGGTGCCATGGCTCACACTGGATGCATGCTGAGGCTGACCTTCTGTGATGCAAACACCATCAACCATTATTTTTGTGATGTCCACCCTTTGCTCCAGCTCTCCTGCACAAGTACCTATGTCAATGAGCTTGTAGTTTTCATTGTGGTGGGCATCAACATCATTATGCCCAGTTTCACAATCTTTGTCTCTTATTGTCTCATCCTCACCAACATCCTCCAAATCAAGTCCACAGAGGGCAGGTCCAAAGCCCTCAGCACCTGCAGTTCCCACATCATTGCTATTTCTCTGTTCTTTGGATCAAGTGCATTTATGTATCTCAAACCATCTTCTGCTGGGTCTATGGATGAGGAAAAAGTCTCTTCTGTCTTTTACACCAATGTGGTTTCTATGATGAACCCCTTAATCTATAGCTTGAGAAACAAAGATGTGAAAACTGCTCTGAGAAAAACACTGAGTAGCAAATAATTTTGAATAGATAGAGTATCTCTCTGTGCAGTTGGGCACAGGAAAGTTTCTGTGTTTAATCATAGTAACTTTGTTGACAATCTTCTTATTTCTTTTTCACCATGTGAAAGGATATCTGAGTCATCTCACAATTTATTTCCACTTTTTTAGAATCAGTCTCTCTTTTCTTACCACTAACACAATTTCCTTTCCTCACTTCCTCATATTTATTAATACTCTTCAGAAAAATGTATTTAATCTGTTTTTCTTTATCAGTTTGAAGTTTTTCACCTGTTGAAATAGAAGACTGTTCTACTGATGATCAAACTGGGGAACAATAGGTTGACGTGGTGTCTTTATGGTTGTCTTATTTGCCATCTGCCATTGGAAGCATGAATCAGACAATGTTTTCTCTTCTCTTCCTTCCAGTTTTCCCTGAGAAAGAGTATATTTCATTTAATCCCTGAGATACAAGGTTTCATAATGACTGTTCATTATAAACCATTTTGCTTTTGTTAACAGTGTACATTTTGCTTTCTTAAAAAAGATTTTTCTTACTTTTCCACAGCCAGTCCTGCACATAACAGATTATAAGCATATACTGCCTGGATGCGAAAGTGTGACTCAGAGTGGTTTTTGCTTTATTTATAGTTGCATATCTTTTAATGAAAACTTCTAGACTAAATTCAGTTTTATGATTTAAAGTCTACTATTCTCGGTATACTTGCTTCTACTTTTTCTCATTATTTTTGTTTCAGTAAATATGGTAAAGAAGAAAATATTCTAATTTGAAATTTGACTGTGCTTTGTCCCTGGGTGGTACGTGAATTTTTCTCAGAATGGGTATTTATTTTTAGTTTTTTTAGTTTATGAAAATAATTATTTTGTTCTTGTCATTGTTGGGAAATAGCAGGCCTTATGAACCTGAATACTAGGGAGATGACTGTCTTAAGTAAGGATATTTTTTCTTCCCAAAAATTAAGGAAAAAAAAAAAAAGGAACATTTGCAGGTATTTGCAGTTTAAGGAAAAGGGCTTGGGAGATTAAAGAGTCCAGAATCCTGGCATGAGGTCAAGGTTCAACAAGCCACATCACCAATAAATAAGTGATTTCTTGTGGTGATTTCTCATGAGGCTTAGGAAATGCCTTTAAATATATTTTATTTTAAACTATTCCATCTAGAACATTAAATATTTAGTCCATAAAGCTTTCGTAAGCTAATGATGCAGAGCGACTATATGATAGTAGTATTGTTTGAATTGAAGGTAGAAAAGTGGCTATATGTGAGGAGAAAATTAGAGAACTTTTTTTTTTTCTGAAGATAAAATAACTGTTAGTGATTAAAACAAATTAGGGATAAGGAAACTAGGAAATAAATTTTTGAAAATAAAAGCCTCTTTTTATGATTCTCCTCTTTTTTTCTAGAAGACTTAGAAATATGAAGATCACAGGATTTCGATGGGTAGGATGAAAACTTATTTGATAATTAAAAAACTAAATGATTCAACCTCCAACACTGTGTTTAACCTGGGCAAGACTAAATCATTTCTCCTTTTGTTGGCTACTTCCTCTTGGATTTTAAAGTATAAATCTTCAAATTGCTGTTAGAGAATGATAGTTTGAAAAATACATTTGGTGACTAACTCAAGTTATGACTTTTCTCAAATAGGACATTGGATTACTTTCCTTTTGAGAAAATATGGGGAAATGAACACTCTAAAATGCTTAAACAACTCTTGTGCAGAGTCACTCAAGTTGTGTCCTACTCTTTATGACCCCGTGGACTGTAGCCCACCAGACTCCTTTGCCCTTGGAATCTTCCAGGCAAGAATACTGGAGTGGGTTGCCATGGGTTTGTTGTACATGGCCTTTATTATACTAAGATGCACCCCTAGGCCTTGTTTCTGTACTGTAGTGATTATCACTTTCGCTTCACATGACAAAGGTCCCTGGATCAAAATCAGGTGGAAACAGACTTTCAGAAGTCTAAGGGTCTCTGTTAGTCGCTAATTACTATGGGCTTCCCTGGTGGCACAGTGGTAAAGAATCTGCCTGCAATGCAGGGGACCCAATTTCAACCCTTGGGTTGGAAAGATCCCCTGGAGAAGGAAATGACAACCCACTCCAGTATTCTTGCCTGGAGAATCCCATGGACCAAGAAGCCTGGTGGGCTACAGTTCATAGTGACACAAAGAGTTGGACATGACTGAAGTGACTTAGCACACATGCACATATATCCTCTATGCCCAATTTCTGAAGAATTATCATAAATTGGTGCTGAATTTTGTCAAAAGTTTATTGTACATCTATTGAGATGATCATATTGTTTTTATTCTTCAGTTTGATGTGGTGTATCACATTGATTGATTTGTGATTGTTGAACAATCCTTGCATTTCTCAAATTAATCCCACTTGCTCATGGTGTATGATCTTTTTAAAGTATTGTTGGATTCAGATCGCTAGGATTTTGTTGAGGAATTCTGCATCTGTTTTTCATCAATGGTATTGGCCTATAATTTTCTTTTTTGTGCTATCTTTGTCTGGCTTTGGTATCAGGTCCTGGTGGTCTCATAGAATGGGTTTGAAAGTTTTCCTTCCTCTGTAATTTTTTGGGAACAGTTTCAGGAGGTTATGTATTAACTCTTCTCTAAGTGTTTGATAGCATACACCTGTGAAGTCATCAGGTCCTGGGCTTTTGTTTATTGGGAGTTTTTAAATCACAACTTCAATTTCAGTGCTTGTGATTTGTCTGGTCATATTTCTATTTTTTCCTGGTTCAGTATTGGGAGACTGTGCTTTTCTAAGAATTTGTCCAGTTCTTCAGGTTGTCCATTTTATTGGCACAAAGTTGCTCATAGTAATCTCTTCTGATCCTTCGTATTTCTATGGAGTCATTTGTAACTTTTTCTTTTTCATTTTTAATTTTATTAATTTGAGTCCCCTCCCTTTTTTCTTGTTTAGTTTGGCGAAAGGTTTATTAATTTTGTTTATCTTTTCAAAGAAACATCTTTTCTTTTCATTGATCTTTGCAATTGTTTTCTTTGTCTACTGCATTTATTTCTGCTCTGATCTCTTTGATTTCTTTACTTCTACTCACTTTAGGTTGAGTATTACTTCACACCTGCCAGAATGGCTATCATCAAAAAGTCCACTAAGAATAAATTCTGGAGAGGGAGTTGAGAGAAAGGAACCCTTCTACACTGCTGGTGGGAATGTAAATTTATACAGCCACTATGGAGAACAGTATGGTGGTTCTTTAAAAGACTAAAAATAGAGGTACCTTATGACCCTGCAATCCCACCCCAGAGCATATATCTGGAGAAAAACATGATCTGAAAGGATCAACAAGCACCCCAATGTTCATTGAAGCACTATAGCCAACACAGTAGGCAAGACGTGGAAGCGATCTAAATGTCCATTGACAGAGGGATGGATGAAGAAGTTGTGGTGCCTATGTAGAGTGGAATATTACTTAGACATTAAAAAGAATGAAATAGTATGATTTACAGCAACACAGATGGACCTAGAGATTGTCATACTGAGTGAAGTATGTCAAACAGAGAAAGGGAGATATCTTTTGACATCCCTTATATTTGGATTCTAAAAAGTAATAATACAAATGAACTTACTTACAAAGTGAACTTACTTACAAAACATAAAGAGACTCACAGAGGAAGGATGGGAAGAAACTGCTAGTGAGTTTAGAATGGACATGTACATGCTGCTATATTTATTTTTATATTTATTTATTTATTTTAATTGGAGGCTAATTACTTTACAATATTGTAGTGGTTTTTGCCATACATTCACATGAATCAGCCATGGGTGTACATGTGTTCCCCATCCTGAAGCCCCTTCCCACCCCCTTCCCCATCCCATCCCTCAGGGTCATCTCAGTGCACCAGCCCTGAGCACCCTGTCTCATGCATCAAACCTGGACTGACAATCTATTTCACATATGGTAATATACAAGTTTCAATGCTATTCTCTCAAATCATCCCACCTTCGCCATCTCCCAGAGTCCAAAAGTGTGATCTTTACATCTATGTCTCTTTTACTGTCTCATATATATGGTAAAAAATGGATAACCAACAAGGTTGTATGGTATACCACAGGGAGCTCTACTTAATGTTATGTGACAGCTTGGATGGGAGAGGAGTTTGGGGATGGATACATGTATGTATATGGCTGAGTCCTTTCACTGTCAACTGAAACTATCACACTATTGTTAATGAGCTATACCCCAATAGATAATAAAAAAGTTTAAATTTTAAAAATAGAATTGCTTTCCTTACCTATTAACATTCCTCCAAAGAGCTCAAAGTCTCAGAGCGAGATAAGAGGACATAAAAGTATATTGCTAAATAATTACCAATTTGTTCTCCTATAGGACCACAAAGATTTCTGCAATTAAAAGCATTAGACATATATTGCAAGGATCTTAATCTGATTTTTAAAGTTTTTCTTAGTAGCCATCATTTGGGAAATTCCCTAAAGCAATTTTTTGCTTTTAATTATTTCAAGTCTTATCCAAGACTTAAAATTCCCACCAATGGGAGCTGATTACTCAGATTATCTTGAAAACATTTTAAAGCGTTTCCTATACATTACCAGATGATAAAATCCCCGTTCTCTGACAAAGATCTACTCAGAGACAAATAACGTTCTTCCTTAACAACAGGGAGAGTTATCAGAGATTGATTTTTCACACTGTGGTAGTTTTGATTCAGAAGAATATTATTACTTTCAGGACAGATGACATTTGTAAGAAGGTTCTCTTTTCCCCTTTAGGAAAAAGACCATTAGCCCCAATGTTCTTTTTTCTCATCTATCATCTATTGAGAAAGGCAGGAACTTATAAGTTCCTGAGAAAGGCATAAACTTATGATGCACAGTGACCATGTAATAGTAGTGTTTTGGAGAATGAAGACAGAAAAATTGTGGCTATATATGAGGAAGAAGTTAGAGAGGACATTTTTTCCGAAGTGATTAGCAATTAATTAAGTAATTAAATTGAGTAATTAAAATTCAAATTATGGATAAAGATCTTAAAAAAAAAAGAAATGTTGAAAAATAAAAGCCTATTTTTCTGATTCTCTTGTTTGTTCTGGAACACCCTGGAAATATTATGGAGAAAATAAGATTTTTATGGATAAGATAAAAACTTAAGTTATTTGATAATAAAAAAAATTAAACCCACCAACCTCCAACCCTGTGGCTGTGACCTAGACACATTTAAATAATTCCTGATTTTGTTGGCTTCCATATGCTACTACCTCATGGATTTTAAGGTGCAAAGTCCTCAAACTGCTCTTATAGCAATGATAATTTGAATGAAACATTTGGTGAATAAATTAAGTTATGACAGTGTCTTCTCTGAAATAGGATGTTGAGTTATTTTTTGAGAAAATAAGGGGAAGATAATACTGGAATGTTTGCTTTTTGGATGTTTGGCATTTACTGAGAGGTTTAACTTCTTGTTAAAACTTCGTTTTATGGTTTAAAATGACCACTCATATCACATTCCTGATCTCAAACATGTATGATTTTCACTTAACAAGTTGTATTTATATATTGTAGTTGATCCAGGTTTGTGTTTCTTTTATTTATTTACTGTCCCCTTTCATAGCATTGTTTTTTTTTTTAATTGAGAGAAATGTATTAAAATAAATAAACAATAATTACACTATTTGGGAGCCTTTATAGGCATTGCATAATTGCTTCCACTCTGTTGTGTATTTTATAATTATTTGAGCTGTTCAGAAGATAAAGAATCTGCTGGCAATGCAGGATACACAGGAAACAGGTTTGATCCCGGAGTCGGGAAGATCCCCTGGAGGAGGAAATGCAAACCCATGCCAGTATTCTTGCCTGGAGAATCCCATGGACAGAAGAGCTCGGCAGGCTACAGTCCAATGGGTTGCAAAGAGTCAAACATGACTAAGAAGGTGTTCATTCATAGGAATTGCCCAAAATGTGTTAATACTGGTCAAAACCTATCATGTAAGAAACCTCTAAAAAAATTAAAATTGTTTTATTTTTAGAAAAAATTAACTTTCTTTC
The DNA here is from genome assembly GCF_019320065.1 of Cervus canadensis. NCBI lineage: Eukaryota > Metazoa > Chordata > Mammalia > Artiodactyla > Cervidae > Cervus > Cervus canadensis. The sequence goes on along the minus strand of NC_057414.1, from coordinate 25,305,115 downwards.
AAATCAGGTTTTTATTCTTTCAGATTATTTTGGAAAAAACTTAAAAGTTCAAATATTACTTGTAAATGTTATGTCTGGAAATGTTTTAAAGGAAGCAACCTAAGTATAACTTATTGTTAGCAACTCAAACTCTGTGTCCCCACCACTAAAAGGAGGGGAATGAAATTATGGTGTTTACATGTATGACATAAAGTTATCCTTCGTATTGTTTGCTTTTTTTGTGTTATGCACTGAAGAAGCTATAAGAGAAAGGATAATTCTATTAAAGTTGTTCAGCTAAGTGTTAAATAGGCAAGCCATGAGTGTCTTCCATGCCTGTGTAATAGGAAGGCTATTTTTAGAATCCAATCTGGAAGGATGGACCTTGTGGACAATAACAGAAAGTGGTCCTCTTAGTTAAACCTTAAAGAAAATTCTTCAACTTTATTGAACTCCATTTTCCACTCTTCTTCACAGAGCCTCCCTACACACAAAGACACACACACACACACACACACCACCAGGCATGGTGTCTTTAAGTATTGCATTTTATGAAATCACTGCCTAACATCCACTGCATGGTATGCAACCCACTTTTCATCCTAGGCAAATTTGGGTAATGTTTCCAGGTTCCAAGTCCTGAGAGGAAGGGTTGAGCAGGAAATATTTACTGAATTTAGGAAGAATAAATATAGTTATTGCTTTAACTATTCACTTATTTATGTTAAAACAAAATGAAACATGACACATATTTTATACCTAAGGGGCCTAGCAATAGGTAACAATGTGTTGTATGTCAGGATCATAAACAAGGAAATGGAAGCAGTAGTTATAATGTTAGATTTTTATAATGCAACATAGTAGATTAACATCTTATTTTGGGGTAGTTTTCAAAATAGATCTTCCATGGTTGCAATTATTCCTGAAAATTGATTATATCAGCAAATGTCCATACTGGAGACAGAAGTGGTATTCTTCCATCAGTCTGACACAGTTGCTGTTTTCCCCACTTTTGAGATATTTCATTGTATACTCATTTTACTGTCAGATGAAGTAAGTGGATTATATGCAGGGCTTTTCTGTACAAAATATGTACATTTGCATGTTAAAATTACTCTCTTATGTGGGGAAGTTTTACATTTTGAGGCTGGGATTTCCAGGTCCCTCAGTGAGTGGTAAGTTGATGGGATCACCTTGGTTGTTTAAAGTCCCTCTGACATCACATTGAATTAACCCAGTTCAAATATTAATAAAGAGAACATATATACACCAGACACAGTGACTTCAAATATTGTATTTTATGAAATCACTGCTTAAAATCTACTGCATGGCATGCAACCCATTTTTCATCTTTGTGGGCACATTCAGGTAATGTTTTCAGGTTCCTGGTCTTGAGTGGAAGGGCTGAGCAGGAACTATTTTAAAAAGATGTTGCAGTTTACTCTGCACTGTTGCATCTGTCAGTATAGGTGTTTTCAGAGGAAAACCTTGAGGTACATAGGAAGGGGAACCAAGTTCCCATCTCATAGGTGTTAAAATTGATTCTCAGGGATATGCATGGCTTGTTCTAAATCACAATTAATAAATGATACAGCTAAGACTAAGTCTTGGGTGTTTAGATTCTAAATTTCTCAGGGTTTTTTGAAATCATTATTCAAAAATTTCCATACTTTCAAAAATCAGTGCAACATGAAGAACAATTTTAGTGAATAAAAATGCCTCTAAACATGATAGACATACTCATATATGAAAAACAGCCAGAAACTATCTTTTATATTTCATATTCAACATCTTTATTGCCTAATTTAGAATGTGTAAATACATGCTTATTTGATACTGTTCTCTGCAATAAATGAAAAACACAGAAATGTAGTCTATAGTATTCATTATTGACATAGTGCTTATCCAGGTACAGCTCAGCACTAAGCTCATATTTTCAACATCTTATTTAGTCTTCACAACAGAGGCACCAATGAAATTAACCCAGTGTATTACAGCTCCACTTAAAGTAAACATTAAAGTATTCCATAAACAAAGAGTAAGAAGAAAGTCTTAAGTCTATAGTAACAATGTTTTGAGTACACAGTGAAAGAGAACCACTGTATAAAGTTCAATATTACAGAACAATACAGACTAGATCAGGGCAGAGACAATTCTCTTTACCAACCTGATGAAGAATTTCCATTAGCGTCTGTAGGAGAAAGAAAGACCATATGTAGCTCCATTTGATGGAATTTTAGTATTACATGTATCATAATGCTTAGGTTAATGATGTAGTACAAAGCATACAGTTCCAATTTCATGTTATAAAATTTCATTTTCTGAATCCTTACTTTCTTTTAAAATAGTTACTTAAGGAACTTCATTGGCATTTTTTGACATCTAAAATGCAAAGAATTTGAAAACAGAGGAATATGGAAATACTTAGATATGGAGAAAAAGACTACTTCAAGCACCAGTAGTTTTATCAAAAGTGAAAATTAAATCAGAATCAGGAATAAAATTGAATTTCTCATTCAGAGATGATTCAGAAGTAAGTAACTTTGTGTTGATTCTCAGTGTATTGTGTCAGAGTAGCTTATACCTCATCTGCCTCACCTATTTCTGAGTCTGAAAATGAAATTCCACTATATTCAGTTAATTAGAGTGTGAATAACTAGTTTGTGTATATTCATGATCTTTGTGTATATTTATATGGCAGTTATCATGGGTTTAATCATTCTACATATAGGTGACAGTATTGAAAATTTGGCATGAAGTCAGAATAAATTGTTTGACTTATAAAAGCAATGGTGAAATGTGAGGATGAAAAATTGGTGAAATAAAAATATGATAGTTTTTGCTAATAATAATAAAGATAAATGACTCAAAAAGATTAAACCTAGAATGTGAATATTATACAAAATAAGGGCCAAGAAAAATTGCTAACTTGCCACTGACACTGGGATTAAAATACGTGATATAATTCACATTATTCTGACAGAATTCAGCCTTAAAAATATGGGTTAAATTTTCCAACTAATAAAGTTTGCAGAAACTGAGATTCAGTGTTTTTTGTGAATTTAATTTTTGTTTCAGTGGTTACTAATAATATTGATCATCTCTTATTGGCCTTTTGTATATATTCTTTGGAGCAATATCTATTAAAATTATTGTCCCATTTAAAAATTGCTCTCAATCTAAGAATAAATTATCAATTATAAATATATTTGTACCTAACATAGGAGCACTTAAATGCATAGAGCAAATATTGACAAACATAAAGGAAGAAATTGACATACTAATAACAGGGTATTTACCATATGATTTATATCAATTGACATTTCATCCAGACAGAAACTCAGTGAGTTTCTGTCTTTAAGTGACACGTTAAATTAGTTGGATTATACACACTCACACATATAACATTTGATTCATAAGCTGCAGAATAGAGATTCTTTTCAATAGCATATGGAACATTGTCCAGGATAGATCACATACTATGGCCCACCAAAACAACATGAGACTAGAAATCAAATACAAGAAAAATCCTCTAAAGAACACAAACATGTGAAGGATAAACAACTAGCTACTAAAAAACCAGTGTGTTGGTCCTTTAATGGACCGGAACCTGGTGGTCTGGAGCCGAGGATGAGAAAGTGAAAGAAGGAAAGAGGCTAATATTCCCTGGGTTACACAGCCTGCTTCCGCACTCCAGGGAATCAGCCAGAAATAGAGAGAGAGAGAGAGAGAGAGAGAGAGAGAAGAAAGACAGACAGACACAGGGACCAAAGCTCTGATGGAGCAAAGGTGTTTTAATCTACGTGGTGTGTGCATATATACTGTCTTACAAGGTAGTTATTCTCAGCAAAGATAAAGATTAAAATTCCAGACTTACAAAACATAAGAGGATCCCTATCAAAGAGAGAGTTGCAAACAATCACCTTTTACCACATGGCTCATAAAAAGGAAGAGGGTACTTATCACTAATGAGAAATGCCTGGATTCCTCAGCCCCGGGAAAGGCCTGCCTCACCTTTTAATTCCTGAATATTCAGGAATCAATAAGGGCCAGAGGGTCCCTGACAGATCCAAAACAGCACACAGGAAGCCTCTTGTTAAATGCTTCCTGACACCAGCGGGTCACTAAAGAAATTTGAAAATAGCTAACAAGAAACAAAAATACAAGCACAACTAGGCGAAGTCTATTGGACACAATAAAAACAGTTCTTAGAGGAAAGTTCATAGCAGTAGAAGCCTACCTCACAAAACAAGAAAAATCTCTAATTCCTTTAGGTTTAAGGGATTAGAAAAGAATTAGAAAAAGAACTAACAAAACCTAAAGTTAATCAGAAAAAAAAAAGTAAATCATAATGATTAGTACAGAAATAAATAGAATTGGGGCTACCCTGGTGGTCCAGTGGTAAGGGGTCCAATTTCAATTCTGGGGACACTAGTTTGATCCCTGGTCTGGGAAAATTGAGAGCTGTGTACCTGAGGAGGGCATGAAAGCTCCGCACTCCTTCTGGAAACCTTTCCCTATTCACCTCTTCTATCTGGATTTTCAACTGTATCCTGTATCAGATCATTTTATAATAAACTGGTAAACATGAGCAAAGTTTCCCTGAGCTACTCTAGTTGATCAATTGAACTTGAGGAGGGGGCAATGGGAGGCATTCTGGGAATTTATCCCATTAAAATAAAAGTACTGGATTATCAAGTGCATGTACAAAGTTGATTATTTTAGCATTGCTGTTGGTTAGAAATTATGAATTTCTATCAGTGGGGAGTGGTTCTGTTAGGTAGTTAGAATAGGGAAAAGGAGTCCAAAATGGCAGTGGCTAAAAGACCTGGAAGGGGAAAGCCTGCGAAAATAGAGCAAAGGAAGGTCCGAGGACCCGGAGTGAGAACCTCAGGTAAAACAAACAACGCTCCTGCCTAGGCCCAATTTACATAAGACAGGCCCAGGAACAGAGAAACATATAAAAAGAGGAGCCAAAGCTCTCCACCCGCCCCCCCTCCGGCCCCCGCGCGATGGGGAGCTCTTCTCTTCACGTCTTTGGATCGATGTGCGCTCACGCCTCAAACATGGATTTTCCTGCTATCATATAAATAAATAGAGCTGTAACACTGAGCTGTAACACTGATTTATTTAAGAGCTACAACATGGTCTGTCCTCCGAGAGCTGTGACCCGCCGAGGGGTCTTCAACGTCCGTCACTCCAAATTTTTGTTGTGACAGACAAAGAACGGAGGAGCATACACTTACGTGACAGTTCAATGCATTCTGGTATATCCACACCATAGAATTTTGGAGAGATTTTAGTAAAGTTCTCTTCAATGAAAAAAGGAAAATGTCAAAAATATGTAGTTTGTAATCAGTTGTAAAGTCTATACTTGTAATGTTTTACATCAGCAAATAGGAAAATATAGGAAAATGTTCTTGATTATAAGCATGGATAACAGGGTGATTGATAGAGGGGAGATAATATGTGGGGGAAAGACAGTGCTAAGGAGAAAGGAAAAGGAAGTGATGTGCTCTAAAAATATATAGTATGAATCATATGATCATTTGTGTCATAATGTTAGAAACACATATGTGTGGGAAGATGTGTATGTACATGTCATATTTTTACAGCTTTTAAAAATATCATTAGCTATGTGCTAGCAATTGTACCTAAAGTTCAAAGAAATGCTAGGAGAAAGAGGAGAGAAGAGAAAATATTTCTACCTGGAGGAATGTGCAATCACTAATGTGAATTTTTGAGTAGAATATTGAATTTCCAAAGATATCAGTGTTAAATTATCTTCACACATGCATTAACAATTTTTAAAACTGTATTTCCTCTATGCAGAGGTTCCTGGGAAAGCCTCTTAATCAGACCCCTGAGACGTTGAAGCTCAGAATAAAATAATGTACATGATGCTAGTATTAATATGCTGAAAACAAATAGGGCTTTTTGGATTTCTTTTTGTGGTTTGATGATCACTTCTGGGCAAAACCTTAATTAAAAATCATGATCTTCATCTGACTGACTCTCACAGCAAGAGAAATGCTGAGGTATAAATGCTCAGAGACCCTCCACAGGGATGGAGGAGACAAGTGAGTTCAGTTCTGCTGCCTCCTACAGCAGAAGAGCGTTCACTCTTTGGAGAGCCGTGGTGGAGAGGAAACCACAAGAACAGTTCTGATGCCTGTAGACAAAGAGTGAGCATTGAATCCTTTTTGTTTTTATGTCTTTCACAACCCATAGTTTTTAGTAAGTAACAGATTTTTCTGCTTCCCCCAGTTTTGGCCCTGAGGTAGAGATGACTAATGGATCTGTGGGGGAGGAAAGTAGAAATTGAAGATAGTGCTGAGATCAGAGTGTTTGCAGTGTTTCTACTTTGTGCCCTTTAGGGAATTTCTTGTGCAGCAGACCCAGGTTCTAAGCCTGACTTAATGACTTCCTTATTGTGTCTGCTCTGAGAAGCCAAAGGTTCTCTCCTTGTCTCTGTTTTCCCAACTCTGCTGTGGACATGTGATTATGATCACCCCCTACACAGTGTCCAGCCTGGATTGGTAGCTAGCACAGGGTAGATGAAGT
>NC_057414.1:25244936-25298472 GCF_019320065.1 Cervus canadensis | reverse complement strand
TCAGGGAAGATTAGTGTGATGTAATATCACTGGGGATGTCTTATCTGCCAGTTGCCATTGGATGCATGAATCTCAGAGTGTTTCCTCTTTCCATCTTTCCAGGCTTCATTTAGCAAGAATCAGTTCAGTTCAGGTCAGTCACTCAGTCTTGTCTGATGCTTTGGGACCCCAGACTGTAACGCTTTTCATTCCTGAGGTGGAAGATCTCAAGACACTGTTAAGTATAACACACTTTGCATCTATAAACACTACATTATACTTCCTTTGACAAAGTACTTTTTTTACCTGCACTCAACGGTTTGTCAAAATATATTTATTATATGGATGGTGCAATAAAGCTCAGAGTAGTCATTGATGTATTTACAATCATATATGTTTTTGATGAAAAACTCTAGAATAAATTTAGGTTTCTGATGTTGTTTCTAATCTCCTTAGTATCCTTTGCTTCTATTTTAGTTCATTAATTTTGTTTAAGTAAACATGGCACAGAAAAAAACTATTCTAACTTGTAAGCTGACTGTGCTTTGTTTCACGGCGGTACATGAATTTCTCTCAGGGTGAGTATTGCTCTTTTATTTTATTGTTCTTTAAGAAGAGTTTGTCAGGGCGTTTTTTTGTTGTAGTTACTTATTGGAAAGATAATACCTCTTGGGCTAGTATACTGGGAGATGATTGGTCAAGTAAGAACGTTCTTTCTTTCACCAAATTAAAAACAAAAAACAAAATAGATTTGGAATGCTTGCAAGTGTTTGCAATTCAGAGAACAAGGCATGGGAGAGAAAGGAACCCAGAAATCTCTCCTGAGGCCAGACATCAGCAAACACATGGCCAATAAATAAGATGTCCCCTGTGCAGCGTGGTTGTGGGGCTTGGGTCCTGCATTTTAATTTGGAAGTTTATTCTGTTCCATCTGGTGAGATAAATATATCCGGTCCATAAAGTTTTTTTTCTAAACTTATAGTGCCCAGTGACCATACAGTAGTAGAATTAGGTGAACAAAGGTGAATAAGCTATGATCAGAACTGGGGGAAAAAAGACACTTTTTCATGACATAAAATGGTGAGTAGTAATTAAAGCTCAAATTAGAAGGAATCTAGAAAATATGATAAAAAACCTATACTTATGAGTCTCCTCCTTTTTCTGGACAGTCTTAGAAATATTATAAAGATCATTGGATTTATCTGGATAGCATAAAAACCGAAACTTTTGATATTAAAAAAAAACTAAACTCACAAATCTCTGTTCCTTTGGTGTAAACTTGGCACAACCAAATCACTCCTGCTTTTGTTGGCTTCTGTATGCTACTTCCTTATTAATTTTAAGGTATAAAACCATAAATCAATCTGCAGTTAGAACTATGATAATTTGAAAGAAACATTTTGTGGATATCTCAAGTTTAATAATGTGTTTTCTGGAATAGGTTATTGTATTTCTTTCTTTTTTTTTTTTTGAGAAAATAGGGAAAATGGTTAGTCTAAAATTCATAAGCCTTAAATGTGACAATTTCAACATTTTTAAAGGTAATTTTAATAATATTTTTTATTTTACTTGTTTTCTATTCTTCTCTCAAGAGTTAGATATTGTGAATTTAGCAATACTGGTATGTTTGCTTGTTTGCATTTTTATATGTTCAGCATTGACGTATGTTTTCTTTCTCCTTGCTGTATCCTTGACTTATGGTTTTAAATGACCACTCATACCACAGCCCCTGACCTCAATACAAATGTATGTGATTTTCACATGCCAAAGTCTATAGGTATACAAAATAGTTGACCTAGTTAGGTATTTTTCTCATTTACATATTATCCCTTTTTATAAACTTGTCTTCCTTATTGATAGAGAAGTGTATCTAAAGAAGTAAATAATAATTAAACTATTTGGGAACTGTTATATGCACTGCAGAAATGCATCCAATCTATTCTGAATTTTACCATTATTTGAGGTGCCAAAAATCTGTTAAAGCTGATCACAAGTCTTTCTTTTGAGAAACTTCAAAATAGAAGTTAAATTTGTCTCATCTTTAGAAAAAGTAAGTGCTCTTTCATATTAGATGTCATTCTGTCAAAGTATTGCAGAAAAAATGACTGAGCAACTAAACAACACAAGTGTTATAGTCAGTAATGGTGGCATAAGGAAAGTAAGATTCACAACAGTCTAACTCAATAGCACCTACTGTTTTCTATGATACGAAACTGATAACTTCAGTTACTGAAATTTTACAGAAAGTGACCCAACAGGTAGAAATTTCAGGTGTTTATTAAAGATATAAAATATAGAAGGGATATCTGTGCTGTGTGCTTAGTCGTGTCCGACTCTTGGAACCCCACAGACTGTAGCCTGCCAGGCTCCTCTGCCCATGGGATTCTCCAGGCAAGAATACTGAAGTGAGTTGCCATTTCCTTTTCCAGGGTCTCCTGCATTGCAAGCAGACTCTTTGCTGACTGAGCTATGAGGGAAGTCCCCCTAGAAGGAACATAGAGTATTGCAAATTATTTCAGAGATATCCTACAGAGAGAACAACTGAAATGAGTTATTTCAACATTTGAAAAAATTTAGATAAAGAAATAAGGAAACTTGAAAGTAGGACCCTTGGAGAAAATACATTCACTCAAGAAATGGACAAAAAAGGGAATGAAGCAATGCAGTAGCTTTCCCTTTGGATGTGAAGATGAGGGAGATGGGAATTTACTTTGATCCACCTGAGGGATGTGCAATCCCTAGAGTAAAGTGAAAATGGTTAAAAGAGTGAGTCCCTAAGGAACTAAAGACAGATCATGAACCATGTATGTAATTTCCTTCTTTTTTTTTTTTTTTAAATATGATCTACTCCCTGGGGAATTGTTGGGGCAAACCCCCAGTCTGTTTTTAACCATGAGCATTACATCATTACACTCATATTAAATCTTCTGTGTCTAATCAAGTTGTGAGTGTGATGATAAAATGCTTTATTTTCCTCTACCTCTTGAGGCGACTGAAAATAACCAGAAATTATGGTAGTTCATAAAGTTTTTGAGGGCATATGTCAATGCTGTCTCATTTTAGAGTCAAAGGAATCAAGCCTCAAGAACCTGACATTACATTTCCAGTACCAACAAGGTGAAGACTAATGATAAGGGAGACAGCCCCAAGGTTTTCTGACCTAAGGAAGGTGAGTTTCTGAATTCATCTTACATGCTGAATTCCATTTATAATACTTATTCTTTGTTCTGAGATGAAAATCCAGGGTCCATTGTTTCTCATTTTGTGTGGTTCTGGAAGCCAAGTGAAACTAGTAGATGAATCTGTTGGAGAGGAGTCAGAGAATGTTCAGAAACACAAGGGGGCTCAAAGGGCATATCAGTCAGGAAGTTTCTTTTAAGTAGTTGCAACTCTCACCCTTCTGCCTTTATACTCTGTGACAGGTGGAGTAACTTAACTTATAGATTCTGGTCCCTTCATTTTGGATTAGAAGGTATGTTTTTGATTTGGACCATGTCACAGCTAATCTGCCTTAGAAGCCAGTGCCAGGTTGCTAGGATCACTGCCTCCAGTTATACTAGTGAGGGAAGAGTTCAAATGAGGAAATGTAGAGATGACAGTAGAACAATTGTATCCTAATCCATCTCTCTTCCCGTTGGATTTTCCAGCAGGAATGCTTGCATATGGTAGGACTGGCTTTCCCTCTGTAGGCTGTTTGTGATGTGCTTTGCTATATTTAACTTGTAACAGCTCTAATACAGGGAAAGTCCACATCACTCTGTATTGTGACAATGGTGAAGTCAGATTCTTTTTTTTTTTCCATTTATTTTTATTAGTTGGAAGCTAATTACTTTACAATATTGTAGTGGTTTTTGCCATACATTGACATGAATCAGCCATGGATTTACATGTGCTCCCCATCCCGATCCCCCCTCCCGCCTCCCTCCCCACCCCATCCCTCTGGGTCTTCCCAGTGCACCAGCCCCGAGCACTTGTCTCATGCATCCAACCTGGGCTGGTGATCTGTTTCACCCTTGATAATATACATGAACAGCATCAAAACATGTATATTATCAAGGGTAAAGTCAGATTCTATGCGACCAGATTGGTATAGTGTCAGATATTCCCAGTGTGTATACTCTTGTGCTATGCTTCCCTGGGACTCAGTGGTAAAGAACACTCCTGCTAATGCAGCAGATGTGGTTTGATCCCAGGGTTGGGAAGAACCTCTGGTAAATGAAATGGCAATCCACTCCAATATTCTTGCTTGGAAAATTCCACGGACAGAGGAACATTGTGGGCTACAGTCCATGGGGTCCCAAAAGAGTTGGACACAACTTAGTGACTAAACAAGAAAAACTGATCTCTTTTATAGGTGAGACACTGTGGAAGAGCTGGGTTGTTCGCTAATGGAACCCTTTTCTCTTCTATCCACAGATTCCCTTAGAGAAGAATGACTCCTGGAAATGACTCTTTCGTGACTGAATTCATTCTGTTGGGATTAACAGAACAACCGGATCTCCAACTCCCTCTGTTCTTCCTGTTTCTAGGAATGTATATGGTCACTGTGCTAGGAAATTTAGGATTGATAATCCTAATTGCACTGAATTCACATCTGCACACCCCCATGTACTTTTTCATTTTTAATTTGTCCTTCATAGATCTCTGTTATTCTTCTGTATTTACACCCAAAATGCTGATTAACTTCTTATCAAAGAAGAATATTATTTCTTATATGGGGTGCATGATCCAGCTCTACTTCTTCTGTTTTTTTGTCATTTCTGAATGCTATGTGTTGACATCAATGGTCTATGATCGCTATGTGGCCATCTGTAACCCACTCTTGTATAATGCTGCCATGTCCCCTAAAGTGTGTTCCAGCCTTATGCTTGCTTCCTACTTGATGGCCTTTTCTGGTGCCATGGCTCACACTGGATGCATGCTGAGACTGACCTTCTGTGATGCAAATACCATCAACCATTATTTTTGTGATGTCCACCCTTTGCTCCAGCTCTCCTGCACAAGTACCTATGTCAATGAGCTTGTAGTTTTCATTGTGGCGGGCATCAACATCATTGTGTCCAGTTTCACAATCTTTGTCTCTTATTGTCTCATCCTCACCAACATCCTCCAAATCAAGTCCACAGAGGGCAGGTCCAAAGCCTTCAGCACCTGCAGTTCCCACATCATTGCTATTTCTCTTTTCTTTGGATCAAGTGCATTTATGTATCTCAAACCATCTTCTGCTGGGTCTATGGATGAGGAAAAAGTCTCTTCTGTCTTTTACACCAATGTGGTTGCTATGATGAACCCCTTAATCTATAGCTTGAGAAACAAAGATGTGAAAACTGCTCTGAGAAAAACGCTGAGTAGCAAATAATTTTGAATAGATAGAGTATCTCTCTGTGCAGTTGGGCACAGGAAAGTTTCTGTGTTTAATCATAGTAACTTTGTTGACAATCTTCTTATTTCTTTTTCACCATGTGAAAGGATATCTGAGTCAACTCACAACTTATTTCCACTTTTTTAGAATCAGTCTCTCTTTTCTTACCACTAACACAATTTCCTTTCCTCACTTCCTCGTATTTATTAATACTCTTCAGAAAAATGTATTTAATCTGTTTTTCTTTATCAGTTTGAAGTTTTTCACCTGTTGAAATAGAAGACTGGTCTACTGATGATCAAACTGGGGAACAATAGGTTGATGTGGTGTCTTTATGGTTGTCTTATTTGCCATCTGCCATTGGAAGCATGAATCAGACAATGTTTTCTCTTCTCTTCCTTCCAGTCTTCCCTGAGAAAGAGTATATTTCATTTAATCCCTGAGATACAAGGTTTCATAATGACTGTTCATTATAAACAATTTTGCTTTTGTTAACAGTGCACATTTTGCTTTCTTAAAAAAGATTTTTCTTACTTTTCCACAGCCAGTCCTGCACATAACAGATTATAAGCATATACTGCCTGGATGCGAAAGTGTGACTCAGAGTGGTTTTTGCTTTATTTACAGTTGCGTATCTTTTAATGAAAACTTCTAGACTAAATTCAGTTTTATGATTTAAAGTCTACTATTCTCGGTATACTTGCTTCTACTTTTTCTCATTATTTTTGTTTCAGTAAATATGGTAAAGAAGAAAATATTCTAATTTGAAATTTGACTGTGCTTTGTCCTTGGGTGGTACATGAATTTTTCTCAGAATGGGTATTTATTTTTAGTTTTTTTAGTTTATGAAAATAATTATTTTGTTCTTGTCATTGTTGGGAAATAGCAGGCCTTATGAACCTGAATACTAGGGAGATGACTGTCTTAAGTAAGGATATTTTTTCTTCCCAAAAATTAAGGAAAAAAAAAAAAAAGGAACATTTGCAGGTATTTGCAGTTTAAGGAAAAGGGCTTGGGAGATTAAAGAGTCCAGAATCCTGGCATGAGGTCAAGGTTCAACAAGCCACATCACCAATAAATAAGTGATTTCTTGTGGTGATTTCTCATGAGGCTTAGGAAATGCCTTTAAATATATTTTATTTTAAACTATTCCATCTAGAACATTAACTATTTAGTCCATAAAGCTTTCATAAGCTAATGATGCAGAGCGACTATATGATAGTAGTATTGTTTGAAATGAAGGTAGAAAAGTGGCTACATGTTAAGAGAAAATTAGAGAACTTTTTTTTTTTTTCTGAAGATAAAATAACTGTTAGTGATTAAAACAAATTAGGGATAAGGAAACTAGGAAATAAATTTTTGAAAATAAAAGCCTTTTTTTATGATTCTCCTCTTTTTTTCTAGAAGACCTAGAAATATGAAGATCACAGGATTTCGATGGGTAGGATGAAAACTTATTTGATAATTAAAAAACTAAATGATTCAACCTCCAACACTGTGTTTAACCTGGGCAAGACTAAATCATTTATCCTTTTGTTGGCTACTTCCTCTTGGATTTTAAAGTATAAATCTTCAAATTGCTGTTAGAGAATGATAGTTTGAAAAATACATTTGGTGACTAACTCAAGTTATGATTTTTCTCAAATAGGACATTGGATTACTTTCCTTTTGAGAAAATATGGGGAAATGAACACTCTAAAATGCTTAAACAACTCTTGTGCAGAGTCACTCAGTTGTGTCCTACTCTTTATGACCCCGTGGACTGTAGCCCACAAGACTCCTTTGCCCATGGAATCTTCCAGGCAAGAATACTGGAGTGGGTTGCCATGGGTTTGTTGTACATGGCCTTTATTATACTAAGATGCACCCCTAGGCCTTGTTTCTGTACTGTAGTGATTATCACTTTCGCTTCACATGACAAAGGTCCCTGGATCAAAATCAGGTAGAAACAGACTTTCAGAAGTCTAAGGGTCTCTGTTAGTCGCTAATTACTATGGGCTTCCCTGGTGGCACAGTGGTAAAGAATCTGCCTGCAATGCAGGGGACCCAATTTCAACCCTTGGGTTGGAAAGATCCCCTGGAGAAGGAAATGACAAACCACTCCAGTATTCTTGCCTGGAGAATCCCATGGACCAAGAAGCCTGGCGGGCTATGGTTCATCGTGACACAAAGAGTTGGACATGACTGAAGTGACTTAGCACACATGCACATATATCCTCTATGCCCAATTTCTGAAGAGTTATTATCATAAATTGGTGCTGAATTTTGTCAAAAGTTTATTGTACATCTGTTGAGATGATCATATTGTTTTTATTCTTCAGTTTGATGTGGTGTATCACATTGATTGATTTGTGACTGTTGAAAAATCCTTGCGTTTCTGGAATTAATCCCACTTGCTCATGGTGTATGATCTTTTTAAAGTATTGTTGGATTCAGATCGCTAGGATTTTGTTGAGGAATTTTGCATCTGTTTTTCATCAATGGTATTGGCCTATAATTTTCTTTTTTGTGCTATCTTTGTCTGGCTTTGGTATCAGGTCCTGGTGGTCTCATAGAATGAGTTTGAAAGTTTTCCTTCCTCTGTAATTTTTTGGGAAGTTTCAGGAGGTTATGTATTAACTCTTCTCTAAGTGTTTGATAGCATACACCTGTGAAGTCATCAGATCCTAGGCTTTTGTTTATTGGGAGTTTTAAAATCACAACTTCAATTTCAGTGCTTGTGATTTGTCTGGTCATATTTCTATTTTTTCCTGGTTCAGTATTGGGAGACTGTGCTTTTCTAAGAATTTGTCCAGTTCTTCGGGTTGTCCATTTTATTGGCACACAGTTGCTCATAGTAATCTCTTCCGATCCTTCATATTTCTATGGAGTCATTTGTAACTTTTTCTTTTTCATTTTTAATTTTATTAATTTGAGTCCCCTCCCTTTTTTCTTGTTAAGTTTGGTGAAAGGTTTATCAATTTTGTTTATCTTTTCAAAGAACCATCTTTTCCTTTCATTGATTTTTGCAATTGTTTTCTTTGTCTACTGCATTTATTTCTGCTCTGATCTTTATGATTTCTTTACTTCTACTCACTTTAGGTTGAGTATTACTTCACACCTGCCGGAATGCTATCATCAAAAAGTCCACTAAGAATAAATTCTGGAGAGGGTGTTGAGAGAAGGGAACCCTCCTACACTGCTGGTGGGAATGTAAATTTATAGGCCACTATGGAGAACAGTATGGTGGTTCTTTAAAAGACTAAAAATAGAGGTACCTTATGACCCTGCAATCCCACCCCAGAGCATATATCTGGAGAAAAACATGATCCGAAAGGATCAACAAGCACCCCAATATTCATTACAGCACTATAGCCAACACAGTAGGCAAGACGTGGAAGCGATCTAAATGTCTATTGACAGAGGGATGGATGAAGAAGTTGTGGTACCTACGCACAGTAGAATATTACTCAGCCATTAAAAAGAATGAAATAGTATGATTTACAGCAACACAGATGGACCTAGAGATTGTCATACTGAGTGAAGTACGTCAAACAGAGAAGGGGAGATATCTTTTGACATCCCTTATATTTGGATTCTAAAAAGTAACAATACAAATGAACTTACTTACAAAACATAAAGAGACTCACAGAGGAAGGATGGGAAGAAACTGTTAGTGAGTTTAGAATGGACATGTACACACTGCTATATTTATTTTTATATTTATTTATTTATTTTAATTGGAAGCTAATTACTTTACAATATTGTAGTGGTTTTTGCCATACATTCACATGAATCAGCCATGGGTGTACATGTGTTCCCCATCCTGAAGCCCCTTCCCACCCCCTTCCCCATCCCATCCCTCAGGGTCATCTCAGTGCACCAGCCCTGAGCACCCCGTCTCATGCATCAAACCTGGACTGACAATCTATTTCACATATGGTAATATACAAGTTTCAATGCTATTCTCTCAAATCATCCCACCTTCGCCATCTCCCACAGAGTCCAAAAGTCTGATCTTTATATCTATGTCTGTTTTACTGTCTCATATATGTGATAAAAAATGGATAACCAACAAGGTTGTATGGTATACCACAGGGAGCTCTACTTAATGTTAAGTGACAGCTTGGATGGGAGAGGAGTTTGGGGATGGATACATGTATGTATATGGCTGAGTCCTTTCACTGTCAACTGAAACTATCACACTATTGTTAATGAGCTATACCCCAATAGATAATAAAAAAGTTTAAATTTTAAAAATAGAATTGTTTTCCTTACCTATTAACATTCCTCCAAAGAACTCAAAGTCTCAGGGCGAGATAAGAGGAGGTAAAAGTATATTGCTAAATAATTACCAATTTGTTCTCCCATAGGACCACAAAGTTTTCTGCAATTAAAAGCATTAGACATACATGTAAATCCATGGCTGATTCATATCAATGTATGACAAAACCCACTGGAAAAAAAAAATAAAAAATAAAAAAATAAAAAAAAAAACATAAAAATAAAAAAAGCATTAGACATATATTGCAAGGATCTTAATCTGATTTTTAAAGTTTTTCTTAATAGCCATCATTTGGGAAATTCCCTAAAGCAATTTTTTGCTTTTAATTATTTCAAGTCTTATCCAAGACTTAAAATTCCCACCAATGGGAGCTGATTACTCAGATTATCTTGAAAACATTTTAAAGTGTTTCCTATACATTACCAGATGATAAAATCCCCGTTCTCTGACAAAGATCTACTCAGAGACAAATAGTGTTCTTCCTTAACAACAGGGAGAGTTATCAGAGATTGATTTTTCACACTGTGGTAGTTTTGATTCAGAAGACTATTATTACTTTCAGGACAGATGACATTTGTAAGAAGGCTCTCTTTTCCCCTTTAGGAAAAAGACCTTTAGACCCAATGTTCTTTTTTCTCATCTATCATCTATTATGTTGTAGACTGTATGGAGAATTTATGAACTAATAAATCTCAGAGGCAATAATTTTTTCCTGTAAGTGGTTCATTGATAGGATAGCTGGTACCATAAGGAGAGTAAACCACAGATTACTGCACATCTCTTCAAATAATGAATGAAATGTTACACAGTGGGATTTGTTAAGACACATTTCTGCATTTTACTTTTCATTCTTTCACTTCTCTGAAATTTCTGGTTAAGGAAGTTTTTAAGGAAATGAAAGGGCACTCAAATATGGCCACTTGCTTCTGAAGAGGACATGAAAACTTAACACTGATCACATGAATCGTGGATTGGCAGTTCCTCTTTCTGCTTCATTATCTTTACTTAGAGTCTTTAGTTTTCATTATCTTTAATTAGGTCTTGGAAGCATCACTATCAGCAAAGTTAGTGGAGGTGATGGAATTCCAGCTGAGCTATTTCAAATCTTAAAAGATGATGCTGTGAAAGAGCTGCACCCAATATGCCATCAAATTTGCAAAACTCAGCAGTGACCGCCGGGCTGGAAAAGGTCAGGTTTCATTCCAATGCCAAAGAATGTTCAAACTACAGCACAATTGCACTCATTTCACATGCTAGCAAAGTAATTCTCAAAGTTCTCCAAGCCAGGCTTCAACAGTACATGAACTGTGAACTTCCAGATGTTCATCTGGATTTAGAAAAGGCAGAGGAACCAGAGATCAAATTGCCAACATCCATTGGATCATTGAAAAAGCAAGAGAGTTCCAGAAAAACATATGCTTTTGCTTTATTGACAATGCCAAAGCCTTTGACTGTGTGGATCAAAACAAACTGTGGAAAATTCTGAAAGAGATGGAAATACTAGACCACCTGACTTGCCTCTTGAGAGATCGGTATGCAGGTCAGGAAGCAACAGATAGAACTGGACATGGAACAACAGACTGTTTTGAAATATGAAAAGGAGTATGTCAAAGCTCTATATTGTCACTCGGCTTATTTAACTTATATGCAGAGTACATCATGCAAAATGCCAGACTGGATGAAGAACATCTGGAATCAAGATTGCCAGGAAAAATATCAATAACCTCAGATATACAGATGACACCACCCTGATGGCAGAAAGCGAAGAAGAACTAAAGAACCTCTTGATGAAAGTGAAAGAGGAAAGTGAAAAAATTGGTTTAAAACTCAACATTCAGCAAATTAAGATCATGGCATCCAGTTCCATCACTTCATGGCAAATAGATGGGGAAACAATGGAAACAGTGAGAGACTTTATTTTCTTGGGGTCCAAAATCACTGCAGATGGTGATTGCAGCCATGAAATTAAAAGACACTTGCTCCTTGGAAGAAAAGCTATGACCAACCTAGATAGCATATTAAAAAACAGAGGCATTAGTTTGCTGACAAAGGTCCGTCTAGTCAAATCTATGGTTTTTCCAGTAGTCATGTATGGATATGAAAGTTGGGCTATAAAGAAAGCTGAGCACTGAATAATTGATGTTTTTGAACTATGGTGTTGGAGCAGACTCTTGAGAGTCCCTTGGACTGCAAGAAGATCAAACCAGTTAATTCTAAAAGAAAGCAGTCCTGAATATTCACTGAAGGACGGATGCTGAAATTCCAATACTTGGCCACCTGATGTGAAGAACTGACTCATTTGAAAAGACCCTGATGCTGGGAAAGATTGAAGGCAGGAGAAGAAGGGGATGGCAGAGGATGAGATGGTTGGATGGCATCCCTGACTCAATGGACACGAGTTTGAGCAAACTCCAGGAGTTGGTGGCAAACAGGGAAGCCTGATGTGCTCCAGTCCCCTGGGGTCACAAAGTGTCGGACATGACTGAGCATCTGAAATGAACTGAAGGGTCTCAGAAACACAGTTTAGTCAGCTTTTAATATATCATAACTTCCACTGGAATCTTTATTGTGTATAATCAGACTTTCTTTGAGATGGAGAGCCAGGACTGGTTCAAGGATTTCCCTGAAGAGAGCCTAGTGTTTCTTATTTAACACCAATATCAAAAGCATTTGTGAAATGTCCTGGGATATTTCTAATCTCTGTTCATATAATTATTAATTTTTCTTTACATTGAATTCTTTTCCAAAATGCTATATCATACCTTCTCTTGCCTAATTTAGTTAGACTAGTAGATTTAAATATTATACAGTATATTAGAATGATTCTATACAAGAGATAGGGAGCTATGAAAAAGTTTCAAAAACCCCAATAATTTCAAATGGCATAACCTTAATTTTGATTCATTAGAAATTCATGGCCTGTTGGTCTTTTCCATCTCTCTTTTTTAGGAGTTGTTATGTAAAAAATAAATAAATCACATAACTGTGGTAGCACAACTTACCAATTTGTGCATGGAGAAACTTTTTTTTTTTTTAGCACATTGGAGACTTTTTTTTGACAGTTTGATGTTTTTCTACTAATCACAGAAGCCTCTTACATTGTAAAGTGATAATCTTCCCCTCATTCCACTAAATATAAGCAATGTGTGTCTACATATGGACTTATATATGTTTATTTCTCATCTACAAGCACATATATATTTCTAAAATAAGTTGAACTTTCCAAAGCAATTGCATTGTCCCAGAAAAGTAAAATTCTTCAATTTTCTTTTTTAGGTTTTTGAGAAAGTTAAAAGTTAGTACAATAGTTAATCTGCACAAAATGCTTCATAAATCAAACTGGTCCTTTCATGGTTTTTCATCAAAGATAACTCTGACTCAATTTCTTATTTAGTTTTAAGCAAGATTTAATCATAATTTTAAGAAGCATATTTTTATTTTATTGCTTGAATTTTCAAATGAGTAATGGAGGCACACTGAAGTACTTGAACTAGGGTGGGATAGAGCAATGGCCATATTTCAGTGTCTATTGCTAAATAAGAGTGAGTTTAACTATGTTTATGGCTAAATAAGAGTGAGTATGTTGGGAAATGCTAAAATAATCATTAGAAGCTGCTAAAAGTTCAATAATACAGTAGCTCAGCTTAAACATCAAAAGCCAGAGTTGTTGTGTGGTGGCTGACAGACATGGGTTGAGGTCACTGTGGTTGTAGAGGTTGTGTTTTGGCATAAGAGAAATGTTGAATACATTCAGAAGGCACTTTGAGAAAAATAACATGATTTTCAGAAATATTTATTGAGTTCCTTCTCTGCACTCTACACTGTCCTTAGATCTAGAAGCCAAACAGTAAACAAAATAGAAGAAATGTTTTTATTTACAGAACTTACAATTTATAGAAGAACACAGGTATTCAGGGGGATAAAGCTCTGATGAGTGTTATGGTGGAGAGTCTAGTTTAATTTTTGTTCAGTTCAGTTCAGTCGCTCAGTCATGTCCGACTCTTTGAGACCCCATGAGTGCAGCACACCAGGCCTCCCTGTCCATCACCAACTCCCGGAGACACCAAAACTCATGTCCATCGAGTCAGTGATGCCATCCAACCATCTCATCCTCTGTCGTCCCCTTCTCCTCCTGCCTTCAATCTTTCCTAACATCAGGGTCTTTTCAAATGAGTCAGCTCTTCACATCAGGTGGCCAAAGTACTGGAGTTTCAGCTTCAGCATCAGTCCTTACAATGAACACTCAGGACTGATCTCCTTTAGCATGGACTGGTTGGATCTCCTTGCAGTCCAAGGGACTCTCAAGAGTCTTCTCCAACACCACAGTTCAAAAGCATCAATTTTTCAGTGCTCAGCTTTCTTCACAGTCCAACTCTCACATCCATACATGACCATTGGAAAAACCATAGCCTTGACTAGACGGACCTTTGTTGACAAAGTAATGTCTCTGCTTTTTAATATGCTGTCTAGGTTGGTCATAACTTTCCTTCCAAAGAGTAAGCGTCTTTTAATTTCATGACTGCAATCACCATCTGCAGTGATTTTGGAGCCCCCAAAAATAAAGTAAGCCACTGTTTCCACTGTTTCCCCATCTATTTCCCATGAGGTGATGGGACCAGATGCCATGATCTTAGTTTTCTGAATGTTGAGCTTTAAGCCAAATTTTCACTCTCCTCTTTCATTTTCATCAAGAGGCTCTTTAGTACTTTTTCACTTTCTGCCATAAGGGTGGTGTCATCCGCATATTTAAAGTTATTGATATTTCTCCCAGCAATCCTGATTCCAGTTTGTGCTTCCTTCAGCCCAGCGTTTCTCATGATGTACTCTGCATAGAAGTTAAATAAGCAGGGTGACAATATACAGCCTTGATGTACTCCTTTTCCTATTTGGAACCGGTCTGTTGTTCCATGTCCAGTTCTAACTGCTGCTTCCTGACCTGCATACAGGTTTCTCATAGAGGTAGGTCAGGTGGTCTGGTATTCCCATCTCTTTCAGAATTTTCCACAGTTTATTGTGATCCACACAGTCAAAGGCTTTGGCATAGTCAGTAAAGCAGAAATAGATGTTTTTCTGGAACTCTCTTGCTTTTTCAATGATCCAGCGCATGTTGACAATTTGATCTCTGGTTCCTCTGCCCTTAATTTATGAGAACATAAAATATGACAAGTGATATTTATTGACTACTTACCATATGAAAGGCACTTTCTCAACCAGTTTACTTAGGATATTTTTCATTTAATTAACACAGTAGCCCAAAGAAAGAGATGCTAATTTTCCACCCCTATTTTCCCACCCCTATTTTCCCACATTGAACAGAAAAATTAAGTAACTTGTCCATAGAATTATAGTTTGTAAGTAGGAAATTAATATTCACAATACTCTCTCAATCCATAGCTCCTACTCTTTTCTATGACAGGAATAAGTTGATAACCTCGGTTACTGGAATGTTACAGAAAATGGCCCAGCAGGAGAATCAAGTAGAAATTTCAAATAAGTTTTTTAAAAGTATAAACTACAGAAGGAACATCTTGTTTAGTCACTAAATCTGTCCAACTCTTTGCAACACCATGGACTCTACCCATCAGCTCCTCTGTCCTTGGAATTTCCAGGCAAAAATACTGAAGTGATTTGCCATTCCTTCTCCAGGGTATCTTCCTGACCAAGGGATCGAATCTGTATCTCTTGCATTGGTAGGCGAATTCTTTACCCTGAGCCACTGGGAAAGTCCCATAGAAGGAATATACCACATTGCAATTTTTTGTAGAGATATTTAAGAGAGAGAAGAACTGAAATGAGCTACTGCAACTCTTGAAAAATTGCCAATAAAGAAACAAGGAAACCTAGAAACAGGAACCTTACAGAAAGCATGTTCATTTGGGAAATGGGAATAAAAAGGGAATAAAACAATGTAGTAGCTTTCCCTTCAGAGGTAGATGTAATGAAGAGATGGGAATTTACTTTGGATCTACACTGAGGGATGTATAATACCTAAATGAAAAGGAGTGAAAGATAGAGTTCCTAAGGAACTAAAGACTGATCACAATAAAGATATGTAATTTCCTTATTCCCTTTTATACAAATCTATACCCTGGGGAAAAGAGTCAGCAAGCATCTAGCCTGTTTTTAACCAAGTGCATTACATCAGGACTCTCATACTAAATTCCCTGTGTCTAATCAAGTAGCAAGTATGATGATAAAAGGCTTTATATTCTCTGCTGCTTGAAAGGACTGAAATAATTATGAGAAATTATAATAGTTCAGAAAGGCTTCTCAGACATATGTCTTCTCTCAGAATCAAAGAACTCAAGGCTCAGAAACCTGAAATTGCATTTCCAATCCCAACTGGGTAAAAACCAAGGATAAGGGAGCCAGCCCTGAGGTTTTCTGAATTAAGGAGGGTGAGTTTCTGAATTTAATTTATAAACTTATTCCCTGTTTAGAGATGAAAGTATAGGGACCGAATACATGCCCATTCGTTCTCATTTTGTGCAGATCTGAGACTTAGGTGAAACTAGCAGAGAAATCTGTTAGAAGGTCATCACAGAATGTTTACGACATTAGGTGGCTCTGCCCTGATCTATCCTTCTTGTCCTTTGTTTTTCCAGCAGTTATATTTGCATATAACAGCACTGGCCTTAACTCTGATGTTTGTGATTTCCTTTGCTATGTTTAGCTTATACAAGTCCACATCACTCTGTATCCTGATAAAGGTAAAGGCAGATTCTGTGGGACTTGGTAGGACTAGTCTCTGACATTCCCAGTGTTTACCCTCCCTTGAAGATGAGACCCTGTGGCAAGGGCTGGGTTGTTCTCTAATGGAACCCTTTCTCCTGTGTCCACAGATTCCCTTAGAGAAGAATGACTCCTGGAAATGACTCTTTTGTGACCGAATTCATTCTCTTGGGATTAACAGACCAACCAGATCTCCAACTCCCCCTGTTCATCTTCTTTCTAGGAATGTACATGGTGACTGTGATGGGAAATTTGGGATTGCTGAATCTAATTGTTCTAAATTCACATCTACACTCCCCCATGTATTTTTTCCTGTTTAACTTGCCCTTCATAGATCTCTGTTATTCTTCTGTGTTTACACCCAAAATGCTAATTAACTTCACATCAAAGAAGAATATTATCTCTTATATGGGGTGCATGATCCAGCTCTACTTCTTCTGTTTTTTTGTCATTTCTGAGTGCTATGTGCTGACATCAATGGCCTATGACCGCTATGTGGTCATCTGTAACCCACTCTTGTATAATGCTGCCATGTCCCCTAAAGTGTGTTCCAGCCTTATGCTTGCTTCCTACTTGATGGCATTTTCTGGTGCCATGGCTCACACTGGATGCATGCTGAGACTGACCTTCTGTGATGCAAAGACCATCAACCATTATTTCTGTGACATCCTCCCTCTGCTCCAGCTCTCCTGCACAAGTACCTACATCAATGAGCTTGTAGTTTTCATTGTGGGAGGCATCAACATCATTGTGCCCAGTCTCACCATATTTGTCTCTTATGGCTTCATCCTCTCTAGTATCCTCCACATCAAGTCCACAGAGGGCAGGTCCAAAGCCTTCAGCACCTGCAGTTCCCACATCATTGCTATTTCTCTTTTCTTTGGATCATGTGCATTTATGTATCTCAAACCATCTTCTGTTGGGTCTCTGGATGAGAGAAAAATTTCCTCTGTCTTTTATACCAATGTGGTTTCTATGATGAACCCCTTAATCTATAGCTTGAGAAATAAAGATGTGAAATTTGCTGTGAGAAAAACTCTGAGTTGTAGACAGCTTTGATTAGAAACACTGTCTCTCTTTGTAGTTAATCACAAGGTAGGAAGGTTCTGGTTTTAATAATAACAATTTTATTGACAATCCTCTTATCTTATTTCTTTCTCACCATGTTGAAGGACATTTGAATGTTCTTTTAATTTGTTTCTGCTCTTTGTAGAGTAGATCTTCCATCCTTCCTCACTATTTGCACAATTTCCTTTCCTCATGGTCTCTTACTATCACTTTTATGAAAAAAAGAAAAAAAATTTTCTTTTAATCTCTTGGTGTTTTTCTTTAGCATTTGAACTTTTTTCCCCTCTGGAAATAGGGGACTGGTTTACAAATGATGAAATCAGGGAAAATGAAGGTGGCATATTGTCATTAAAAGTGAAAGCTAAAGTCACTCAGTTATGTCCAACTCTTTGTGACCCCATGGATTTTCCATACAGTCCATGGAATTCTCCAGGCCAGGATAGTAGAGTGGGTAGACTTTCTCTTCTCCAGGGGATCTTCCCAACCCAGGGATCAGACCCAGGTCTCCTGCATTGCAGGTGGATTCTTTACCAGCTGAGCTACATAGTGTCATTAGGGTTCTCTTATCTGCCACTACCCATTGGAAGCAGGAATCAGACAATATTTTCTTTTTCCATGTTTCCAGTCTTCCTTGATCAAGAATATATCACATTTAATGCCTGAGATGGCAAGTCCCATGATGACTGTTAAATATAAACCACTTTTCATCTGTAAACACTATATGTTATGCTTCCCTGGGCAAAGGATTTCCTCTTCTTTGCACACACAGTCTTGCTCATAATAGATTGTTAAAATATATTGCCTGGATCAGAGGGTGAAGTTCAAAGTATTTATTGGTTTATTTACAGTTATATTTTTTCATGAAATTATCTAGACTAAATTAAATGTTATAGTTAAAAGTCTACTGATCTTAGTTAACATTGTTTCTACTTTATGTCACTAATTTTGTTTCAGTAAATATGACACAGGAGGAAATACTCCGTTTTAAAGTTGAATATGTTGTGTTACAGGATCGTACATTAATTTCTTTTAGTGTGCGTATTCCTTTCTTTTTGGGGGAGGGTCTTTTGTTTGTTTATTTAGGAAAACTGTTTGTTGACTTTTGTTGTTGCTGTTGGGAAAGAGGAGGCCTTTTATTATACTGGGGAGATTACTGGCTCAAGTAAAAAGCATTGTGTCTACCACAAAACTAAGAAAAAAGCTTTGAAACACTCGACGACTTTGTAATTCACAGAACAGGACATGTGAATGAAGGAGCCCAGAATCTTGTTATGAGGTCAAGAATCAACAAGCCACATGACCAATAAATAAGAGGTCCCTGTGGGTAGTGTTCATAAGGCTTAGGGACTGCATTTTAATACATATTTTTTTCATATTCTATTTAGTACAGTTGGTGTACATGTAGTTCACAAAGCTTTCATAAACTTATGATGCACAATGACCATGTAATAGTAGTGTTTTGGAGAATGACGACAGAAAAATTGTGGCTATATATGAGGACGAAGTTAGAGAGGACATTTTTTCCGAAGTGATTAGCAATTAATTAATTGAGTAATTAAATTTAGTAATTAATTGAGTAATTAAAACTCAAATTATGGATAAGGATCTTAAAAAAAAGAAAGGTTGAAAAATAAAAGCCTATTTTTTTGATTCTCCTGTTTGTTCTGGAACACCCTGGAAATATTATGGAGAAAATAGGATTTTTATGGATAGGATAAAAACTTAAGTTATTTGATAATAAAAAAAAATTAAACCCACCAACCTCCAACCCTGTGGCTGTGACCTGGACACATCTAAATAATTCCTGATTTTGTTGGCTTCCATATGCTACTACCTCATGGATTTTAAGGTACAAAGTCCTCAAACTGCTCTTATAGCAATGAAATTTGAATGAAACATTTGGTGAATAAATCAAGCTATGACAGTGTCTTCTCTGAAATAGGATGTTGAGTTATTTTTTGAGAAAATAAGGGGAAGATAATACTCAAATGTTTGCTTTTTGGATGTTTGGCATTTACTGAGAGTTTTAACTTCTTGTTAAAACTTCGTTTTATGGTTTAAAATGACCACTCATATCACATACATGATCTCAAACATGTATGATTTTCACTTAACAAGTTGTATTTATATACTGTAGTTGATCCAGGTTTGTGTTTCTTTTATTTATTTACTGTCCCCTTTCATAGCATTGTTTTTTTTTTTTTTATTGAGAGAAATGTATTAAAATAGATAAACAATAATTACACTATTTGGGAGCCTTTATAGGCATTGCATAATTGCTTCCACTCTGTTGTGTATTTTATAATTATTTGAGCTGTTCAGAAGATAAAGAATCTGCTGGCAATGCAGGATACACAGGAAACTTAGGTTTGATCCCTGAGTCGGGAAGATCCCCTGGAGGAGGAAATGCCAACCCATGCTAGTATTCTTGCCTGGAGAATCCCATGAACAGAAGAGCTTGGCAAGCTACAGTCCAATGGGTTGCAAAGAGTCAAACATGACTAAGAACACACAGGTGTTCATTCATAGGAATTGCCCAAAATGTGTTAATACTGGTCAAAACCTATCATGTAAGAAACCTCTAAAAAAATTAAAATTGTTTTATTTTTAGAAAAAATTAACTTTCTTTCAAATCAGGTTTTTATTCTTTCAGATTATTTTGGAAAAAACTTAAAAGTTCAAATATTACTTGTAAATGTTATGTCTGGAAACATTTTAAAGGAAGCAACCTAAGTATAACTTGTTAGCAACTCAAACTCTGTGTCCCCACCACTAAAAGGAGGGGAATGAAGTTAGAGTGTTTACATGTATTACATAAAGTTATCCTTTGTATTGTTTGCTTTTTTTGTGTTATGCACTGAAGAAGCTATAAGAGAAAAGATAATTCTATTAAAATTGTTCAGCTAAGTGTTAAATAGGCAAGCCATGAGTGTCTTCCGTGCCTGTGTAATAAGAGGGCTATTTTTAGAATCCAATCTGGAAGGATGGACCTTGTGGACAATAATAGAAAGCAGTCCTCTTAGTTAAACCTTAAAGAAAATTCTTCAACTTTATTGAACTCCGTTTTCCACTCTTCTTCACAGAGCCTCCCTACACACAAAGACACACACACACACACAACACACCAGGCATGGTGTCTTTAAGTATTGCATTTTATGAAATCACTGCCTAACACCCACTGCATGGTATGTGATCCACTTTTCATCCTAGGCAAATTCGGGTAATGTTTCCAGGTTCCAAGTCCTGAGAGGAAGGGTTGAGCAGGAAATATTTACTGAATTTAGGAAGAAAAAATATAGTTATTGCTTTAGCTATTTGTTTTGCCTGTAGTCCGAGTCCCCGGTCGGGAAAGAAGACTCTTCAAAACAATGTAACTTGCAATAGGGGAATTTATTACTGACTGGAGCCAGGGCCTCTCGCCCTCACCAAGGGTGTGAGGATGGAAAGGCCCTGAGCCCCAGTTCTCTCGGGTATTTATTAGGTCAAAAAAAGCAGCAGGTAGTTGGCACAAGCGGATTGGTTACACAGCAGGTAGTTGGCACAAGCGGATTGGTTACACAGTTGCAAGGCAATTTTTGTTGGCCCAACGTGGGGCTTTCAGCTTTCCCCTGATAGGTTCCCTTTTTCTTGCTAGACACATGTTGATTGGCTGGCTCCAGGTGGCTTAATAATTATGTTACCCCGGGAAACCAGGCCTACTCCTAATCTAGGCTGCCTGTCATGGCGTTAGCCGTGACAGCCTCACACTATTCACTTATTTATGTTAAAACAAAATGAAACATGACACATATTTTATACCTAAGGGGCCTAGCAATAGGTAGCAATGTGTTGTATGTCAGGATCATAAACAAGGAAATGGCAGCAGTAGTTATAATGTTAGATTTTTATAATGCAACACAATAGATTAACATCTTATTTTGGGATAGTTTTCAAAATAGACCTTACATGGTTGCAATTATTCCTGAAAATTGATTATATCAGCAAATGTCCATACTGGAGACAGAAGTGGTATTCTTCCATCAGTCTGACACAGTTGCTGTTTTCCCCACCTTTGAGATATTTCATTGTATACTCATTTTACTGTCAGATGAAGTAAGTGGATTATATGCAGGACTTTGCTGTACAAAATATGTACCTTTGCATGTTAAAATTACTCTCTTATGTGGGGAAGTTTTACATTTTGAAACTGGGATTTCCAGGTCCCTCAGTGAGTGGTAAGTTGATGGGATCACCTTGGTTGTTTAAAGTCCCTCTGACATCACATTGAATTAACCCAGTTCAAATATTAATAATGAAAACATATATACACCAGACGTGGTACCTTCAAATATTGTATTTTATGAAATCACTGCTTAAAATCTACTACAAGGCATGCAACCCATTTTTCATCTTTGTGGGCACATTCAGGTAATGTTTCCAGGTTCCTGGTCTTGAGTGGAAGGGCTGAGCAGGAAATATTTAAAAGAGATGTTGCAGTTTACTCTGCACTGTTGCATCTGTCAATATAGGTGTTTTCAGAGGAAAACCTTGAGGTACATAGGAAGGGAACCAAGTTCCCATCTCATAGGTGTTAAAACTGATTCTCAGGGATATTCATCACTTGTTCTAAATCACAATTAATAGTGGTACAGCTAAGACTAAGTCTTGGTGTTTAGATTCTAAATTTCTCAGGGTTGTTTTTTGAAATCATTATTCAAAAATTTCCATACTTTCAAAAATCAGTGCAACATGAACAACAATTTTAGTGAATAAAAATGCCTCTAAACACAAGAGAGACATACTTATATATGAAAAATGACCAGAAACTATCTTTTATATTTCATATTCAACATCTTTATTGCCTAATTTAGAATGTGTGAATACATGCTTATTTGATACAGCTCTCTGCAATAAATGAAAAACACAGAAATGTAGTCTATAGTATTCACTATTGACATAGTGCTTATCCAGGTACAGCTCAGCACTAAGCTCATATTTTCAATATCTTATTTAATCTTCACATCAGAGGCACCAATGTAATTAACCCAGTGTATTAGAGCTCCACTTAAAGTAAACATTAAAGTATTCCATAAACAAAGAGTAAGAAGAAAGTCTTAAGTCTTATAGTAACAACGTTTTGAGTACACAGTGGAAGAGAACCACTGTATAAAGTTCAATATTACAGAACAATATAGACTAGATCAGGGCAGAGACAATTCTCTTTACCAAGCTGATTAAGAATTTCCATTAGTGTCTGTAGGAGAAAGAAAGATCATATGTAGCTCCATTTGATGGAATTTTAGTATTTCATGTATCATAATGCTTAGGTTAATGATGTAGTACAAAGCATACAGTTCCAATTTCATGTTATAAAATTTCATTTTCTGAATCCTTACTTTCTTTATAAAATAGTTACTTAAGGAACTTCATTGGCATTTTTTGACATCTGAAATGCAAAGAATTTGAAAACAGAGGAATATGGAAATACTTAGATGTGGAGAAAAAGACTACTTCAAGCACCGGTAGTTTTATCAAAAGTGAAGATTAAATCAGAATCAGGAATAAAATTGAACTTCTCATTCAGAGATGATTCAGAAGTAAGTAACTTTGTGTTGATTCTCAGTGTATTGTGTCAGAGTAGCTTATACCTCATCTGCCTCACCTATTTCTGAGTCTGAAAGTGAAATTCCACTATATTCAGTTAATTAGAGTGTGAATAACTAGTTTGTGTATATTCATGGTCTTTGTGTATATTTATATGGCAGTTATCATGGGTTTAATCATTCTACATATAGGTGACAGTATTGAAAATTTGGCATGAAGTCAGAATAAATTGTTTGACTTATAAAAGCAATGGTGAAATGTGAGGATGAAAAATTGGTGAAATAAAAATATGATAGTTTTTGCTAAGAATAATAAAGATAAATGACTCAAAAAGATTAAACCTAGAATGTGAATATTATACAAAATAAGGGCCAAGAAAAATTGCTAACTTGCCACTGACACTGGGATTAAAATACGTGATATAATTCACATTATTCTGACAGAATTCAGTCTTAAAAATATGGGTTAAATTTTCCAACTAATAAAGTTTGCAGAAACTGAGATTCAGTGTTTTTTTGTGAATTTAATTTTTTTTCAGTGGTTACTAATAATACTGATCATCTGTTATTGGCCTTTTGTATATATTTTTTGGAGCAATATCTATTAAAATTATTGTCCCATTTAAAAATTGCTCTCAATCTAAGAATAAATTATCAATTATAAATATATTTGTACCTAACATAGGAGCACTTAAATGCATAGAGCAAATATTGACACACATAAAGGAAGAAATTGACATACTAATAAAAGGGTATTTACCATATGATTTATATCAATTGACATTTCATCCAGACAGAAACTCAGTGAGTTTCTGTCCTTAAGTGACACATTAAATCAGTTGGATTATACACACTCACACATATAACATTTGATTCATAAGCTGCAGAAGAGATTCTTTTCGATAGCATATGGAACATTGTCCAGGATAGATCACATACTATGGCCCACCAAAATAACATGAGACTAGAAATCAAATACAAGAAAAATCCTTTAAAGAACACAAACATGTGAAGGATAAACAACTAGCTACTAAAAACCAGTGTGTTGGTCCTTTAATGGACCTGGTGGTCCAGAGTTGAGGATGAGAAAGTGAAAGAAGGAAAGAGGCTAATATTCCCTGGGTTACGCAGCCGGCTTCCGCGCTCCAGGGAATCAGCCAGAAAGAGAGAGAGAGAGAGAGAGAGAGAGAGAAGAAAGACAGACAGACACGGGGACCAAAGCTCTGATGGAGCAAAGGTGTTTTAATCTACATGGTGTGTGCATATATACTGTCTTACAAGGTAGTTATTCTCAGCAAAGATAAAGATTAAAATTCCAGACTTACAAAACATGAGGATCCCTATCAAAGAGAGAGTTGCAAACAATCACCTTTTACCATATGGCTCATAAAAAGGAAGAGGGTACTTATCACCATAACGAGAAATGCCTGGATTCCTCAGCCGCGGGAAAGGCCTGCCTCTCCTTTTAATTCCTGAATATTCAGGAATCAGTAAGGGCCAGAGGGTTCCTGACAGATCCAAAACAGCACACAGGAAGCCTCTTGTTAAATGCTTCCTGACACCAGTGGGTCACTAAAGAAATTTGAAAATAGCTAACAAGAAACAAAAATACAAGCACAACTAGGCAAAGTCTACTGGACACAATAAAAACAGTTCTTAGAGGAAAGTTTATAGCAGTAGAATCCTACCTCACAAAACAAGAAAAATCTCTAATTCCTTTAGGTTTAAGGGATTAGAAAAGAATTAGAAAAAGAACTAACAAAACCTAAAGTTAATCAGAAAAAAAAAAGTAAATCATAATGATTAGTACAGAAATAAATAGAATTGGGGCTACCCTGGTGGTCCAGTGGTAAGGAGTCCAATTTCAATTCTGGGGACACTAGTTTGATCCCTGGTCTGGGAAAATTGAGAGCTGTGTACTTGAGGAGGGCATGAAAGCTCCGCACTCCTTCTGGAAACCTTTCCCTATTCACCTCTTCTATCTGGATTTTCAACTGTTTCCTGTATCAGATCATTTTATAATAAACTGGTAAACATGAGCAAAGTTTCCCTGAGCTACTCTAGTTGATCAGTTGAACTTGAGGAGGGGGTCAATGGGAGGCATTCTGGGAATTTATCCCATTAAAATAAAAGTACTGGATTATCAAGTGCATGTACAAAGTTGATTATTTTAGCATTGCTGTTGGTTAGAAATTATGAATTTCTATCAGTGGGGAGTGGTTCTGTTAGGTAGTTAGAATAGGGAAAAGGAGTCCAAAATGGCAGTGGCTAAAAGACCTGGAAGGGGAAAGCCTGCGAAAATAGAGCAAAGGAAGGCCCGAGGACCCGGAGTGAGAACCTCAGGTAAAACAAACAACGCTCCTGCCTAGGCCCAATTTACATAAGACAGGCCCGGGAACAGAGAAACATATAAAAAGAGGAGCCAAAGCTCTCCACCCGCCCCCCCTCCGGCCCCCGCGCGATGGGGAGCTCTTCTCTTCGCGTCTTTGGATCGATGTGCCCTCACGCCTCAAAGATGGATTTTCCTGCTATCATATAAATAAATAGAGCTGTAACACTGAGCTGTAACACTGATTTATTTAAGAGCTACAACATGGTCTGTCCTCCGAGAGCTGTGACCCGCCGAGGGGTCTTCAACGTCCGTCACTCCAAATTTTTGTTGTGACAGACAAAGAACGGAGGAGCATACACTTACGTGACAGTTCAATGCATTCTGGTATATCCACACCATAGAATTTTGGAGAGATTTTAGTAAAGTTCTCTTCAATGAAAAAAGGAAAATGTCAAAAATATGTAGTTTGTAATCAGTTGTAAAGTCTATACTTGTAATGTTTTACATCAGCAAATAGGAAAATATAGGAAAATGTTCTTGATTATAAGCATGGATAACAGGGTGATTGATAGAGGGGAGATAATATGTGGGGGAAAGACAGTGCTAAGGAGAAAGGAAAAGGAAGTGATGTGCTCTAAAAATATATAGTATGAATCATATGATCATTTGTGTCATAATGTTAGAAACACATATGTGTGGGAAGATGTGTATGTACATGTCATATTTTTACAGCTTTTAAAAATATCATTAGCTATGTGCTAGCAATTGTACCTAAAGTTCAAAGAAATGCTAGGAGAAAGAGGAGAGAAGAGAAAATATTTCTACCTGGAGGAATGTGCAATCACTAATGTGAATTTTTGAGTAGAATATTGAATTTCCAAAGATATCAGTGTTAAATTATCTTCACACATGCATTAACAATTTTTAAAACTGTATTTCCTCTATGCAGAGGTTCCTGGGAAAGCCTCTTAATCAGACCCCTGAGACGTTGAAGCTCAGAATAAAATAATGTACATGATGCTAGTATTAATATGCTGAAAACAAATAGGGCTTTTTGGATTTCTTTTTGTGGTTTGATGATCACTTCTGGGCAAAACCTTAATTAAAAATCATGATCTTCATCTGACTGACTCTCACAGCAAGAGAAATGCTGAGGTATAAATGCTCAGAGACCCTCCACAGGGATGGAGGAGACAAGTGAGTTCAGTTCTGCTGCCTCCTACAGCAGAAGAGCGTTCACTCTTTGGAGAGCCGTGGTGGAGAGGAAACCACAAGAACAGTTCTGATGCCTGTAGACAAAGAGTGAGCATTGAATCCTTTTTGTTTTTATGTCTTTCACAACCCATAGTTTTTAGTAAGTAACAGATTTTTCTGCTTCCCCCAGTTTTGGCCCTGAGGTAGAGATGACTAATGGATCTGTGGGGGAGGAAAGTAGAAATTGAAGATAGTGCTGAGATCAGAGTGTTTGCAGTGTTTCTACTTTGTGCCCTTTAGGGAATTTCTTGTGCAGCAGACCCAGGTTCTAAGCCTGACTTAATGACTTCCTTATTGTGTCTGCTCTGAGAAGCCAAAGGTTCTCTCCTTGTCTCTGTTTTCCCAACTCTGCTGTGGACATGTGATTATGATCACCCCCTACACAGTGTCCAGCCTGGATTGGTAGCTAGCACAGGGTAGATGAAGTGCGGTGAGTAAATATTAGCAAATACAAACAAACAGGTGAAGGAATAAAAACGGTTAGCAACAAATTGAGGGGAGAAAAGGTGAGAAACGCTTGCTCTTCTTACATTTTCTTGCACTCTTACTCTCTCCCAGTATTACTATGCTGATGCCCCCCATGCACTTGTCTTTCTCAATATGAGCAGAGCCAGATCCATTTATTAATTATTTATTTCTATAAAGTAGTTAAGCCTCAGCAGAGTCTTTGGGCTTCCTGGTTCCAGAATGGACTGGGCATGGGGGATTGCATGGGGAGTCTGGGTTCTGCCTCAAATATGACTCTATTCTCCTATCTTTCAGATCCCACTGGAAGAGAATGGACATTGGAAACAGCTCATTGGTCACTGAGTTTATCCTTGTGGGTTTAACTAAACATCTAGAGATCCAGGTGCCCCTGTTCTTCCTCTTCTTGGGAATTTGCATCATCACCGTTGCAGGAAACCTGGGTTTGGTCACATTAATTAGACTGACTTCTCACCTTCACAATCCTGTGTGATACTTCCTCTTTAATAAATTTATCCTATATTGATTTCTGTTACTCTTCTGTCATCACCCCTAAACTGTTGGGAAATTTTGTGTCAAAGAGGAACACCGTCTCCTATGCAGGATGCATGATTCAGCTGCTTTTCTACTGCTTCTTTGTCAGTGCAGAGCGCTATGTACTGACAGTGATGGCCTATGATCGCTATGTGGCCATCTGCAAGCCCCTGCTATACGAGGTCACCACATCCCTTCAGGTCTGATCTCTGCTGGCTGTGATTGTATACTTGGGTGCCTTTTTTGCTGCCTGGGCCCACACAGGCTGCTTGCTAAGGTTGACCTTCTGTGATGCCAGCATCATCAACCACTACATGTGTGACATCCTCCCCCTCCTGGAGCTCTCCTGCACCAGCACTCACATCAATGAACTGGTGGTTCTCATTGATTGTTGGCCTTGACGTTGCTGTGCCTGGCCTCACCATCATTGTCTCAATTTTGTTTTATCCTTCCCAGTATCCTCTGCATCAGTTCCACTAAAGGAAGGTCCAAAGTCTTCAGTACTTGTAGCTCACATATAATTGTTGTTTCTGTTTTCTTTGGGTCAGGGGCATTCATGTATCTTCATCCTTCTTCTGTTTTGTCCGTGAACCAGAAGAAAGTGTTCACCATATTCTATACAGTTGTGGTTCCCATGCTTAATGATCTGATATACAGCTTCAGAACAGAGGAGGTTAAGGTTGCCCTGAAAAAAACCTTGAGTAGAAAAATATTTTTCTGAGCTGGAGCAGTATTAATTACTATAATAGAATACAGCTTTCTTTCAAAATCATTTTTGTTCCTGTATAGAGTTCTTTCACACAGGAAGAAGTGAGGTATAATAGAAATACTGTGTAACAGAAAGACTTTGATTTAGAAGATTTGGGTTGGTCACTATGCAAAATATGGGTATCCTGTTACTTTATAGGGTGATTGGGAAGAAACTGATGCAACTTAATAGTTGTAGCAAAGAATCGGGGGTCTCACAGTTGTGAAATTTATTCCTTCTTTCTTTCTCTTCTTCCTCTATTTCTATCTTCCCTCCCAGTGTTTTCCTCTTAAAAATCAGCAAGAATATTCACACCTTTTTAAAGTAAGTTGAGTAGTTCATAGTTGATAAGAATGTTCTGATTATGGAAAATTTCTACACAGAAAACACAGATAGGACTCACATTTGAACTTCAAACCTATGTTTAACTGCCTAATATCTCTCTTTGAATGCTCCATAGGCATCTGAATTTATAAGAATCAACTTAATCACAGAAACATCACCAAGCCTACCAAACTCTCTTCTCTTCTTTTGGTCTCTATCATTGTGAATGGCACCATCTACTTAATTCCTCAAATCCCAAATTGGTATCTTCCTTGAGCCCTCTCTCTTTACTTGTCCTTCACACCCAACTTACCAATTGCTAACAATTCTTGTTCTTCTTATAAACATCTCTCATCATTTCTCATCCAGACACCAGCCTTCCAAATCGCTTCTCCCTTTCTTGTCGTTCCCCTTAAAATCCACTCTCCACACTGCAACTGGAATGCTCCTACCATGCTTCCAATAAGATCACATTTACCGTGGTTTACTCTATTCATTGGAGTTTCTTTCAAGGTAAAGGCAAAGTTCCACAGTAGGCCAAGCAAGGATCTTTCTGTTTGAACCCCTGTTCACCTCTCCAGTCTGATCTACTGTTGCTACAACTCCTTCCTCCCTGTTTCTTCCCAGTTCTCTAAAGTTACACTGAACTTTCCCAAATTAAATAAACTTTTTTTTCTTTGCATACTTTTCTACAAGCTCTTCTCTTAGCCTGAGACACCTTCATGTACAAAGAAAGAGTCCTTTGTCTTACTCAGTCTGTCTATCCAGAACTCCAGGATGTCTTTCCTGGACAGAAAGATGGATAGATGACCTTCAGGTATACGCTTGTGGCATATATTCCAGTGTACTGAAATTTCTTTCCTTCCTAAATGCTTAATCTCACCCTAGGTATTTAACGATAAGAAAATTTTAAGATATTTATTTGCAGGAAGAATTTCCGTTAAATACAATGGAATATGTTAGGTAAGACACATGTTTATTTATTCAACTTGGATTTTCAAAAGTGGGACGAGAATCACATGATAACTTACAGAGTACATAGAGGGTTTCCCTTGTTTTCATTTTTCTGCCTTTCCGTGAAAACTCATTTTGCTCACTGAACAATGAGGCTTCCTCCCTGATTATATTCTATTTGCTTTCCTTTTTCTTTCATGCTCTTATTACCTATTTATAACCCACTTCATTTTCTGTTGGTGTTTTAAGTACCAGTTGAATGGAAACCTATTTAACCCTTCTTGTAAATTTAGGTGCTCTTTTTTGTATTTCCCAGAGTGTAGCAGTCAAGCCTGACATGCAGTAATGAGAGCAATTTTCACCTGCTTTTCTAATCATCTGATTATCTGTCTTCCCTGTGAGGAAGGCACCTTGGGTACCTTCTCAGTTATATCTCTAGGGCTTAACATAGTGTTGGGTGTTTAGTAAAGGCTCAATAATTATGTCTGGAATAAGTGAATGCTTCTATTTGATTTTAAACTTTGAGTCATAAAAAAGAGATATTTGGGGAGAAGGCAAGTCATTCTAAGAATTACCATCACTTCTTCTTCCTAGAATGATTTTTGTAACAATTTACTTTCACAGTGCTTTTCTTAATGCACAATGATGGACAACAACGATTGATTTATTTTTATGTAGATTGGTGTGTGTAAATACACACAACACGCCAGGGAAGCCTGGTGTGCTGCAGTCCATGGGGTCACAAAGAGTCAGACATGACTGAGAGACTGAACTGAACTGAAATGAATTGCAACATTAAGGAAAACAGAGAAATTACTATTACTCAGTCTTTGCTATGTGGAATGATATCTACCTCTGGGACAAATATTGCAGATTCTGTAATAAATTAATAGAATAACATCACAAAATATCTATCTACACACTAAAGTGGTATATCCAATATGTTGAGGACTTAGTGCTAAGTATGTCTTTGGTGTCCATATTAGAATTCATATGACACAGACACAGTTTCAAATTTGCTCACAAAAGCAAAAGCAGTGAACAAGAGCATTTGTGATTTACTATTTTCATTCTTTCCAGGTTTTATTAACATTTGCAAATTTTTTATCAACTTCTATTAGTCTTTAGAAATTATTAGATGAAAAAATATAAAACAGCAGTCAGTGTAGATGTGTGTTGAAAATAAGTACTATGGTAAATGCTGCCTTTCACAGTTTGGTATCTATCAACT
This sequence comes from Cervus canadensis, assembly GCF_019320065.1. NCBI lineage: Eukaryota > Metazoa > Chordata > Mammalia > Artiodactyla > Cervidae > Cervus > Cervus canadensis. Next base: position 25,267,643 of record NC_057414.1, on the reverse strand, counting down.
TCTCTAGCATTCATCAGTTCTTCATAGTTTTAAGTAGTCTTCGTTAACCCTGTTACACTACTTGACCCAGTTAATCTTGACAAAGAATTATTTCTCTGCTACCCCTAATATATTGTGAAATCCTATAAAACTCAGATTGATTTTTGTTTCATCTTTGTATTCCTGGTGTTTGGAAATCATTCAGTGTTTTATACTCTTAATATTGTAATATACTTTGCTTCCAAAACATACAAGTTGGTATTTCAACCATTCAGTATGATGAAGATACTGCTTAATATAAAATTTGAGAGATAATTAAAATGCTTAAAAATCCTGCAGTGTCTATCTTTGCATCTAATCTTAGTGATTTTTTTTATTTAAATATTTCAGAAAATCAATACAAATCATGCATATATATTTTATTTTTGTGGTTTTAGAGCATGAATTCATTAAAAATAATTTTAAAAGTGATTGTAGTTTCATATCTTAAGGCATAAATAAGATATATGAAAGTATTTGTTAATTTCTGACAAACAATTCCACTTTGCTTTGACAATGAATTAAGTGAATATTTGTCTTAGAGGTTGTTTTGAAATATGAAGTCTATTTTCAAATATTAAAACATGGTAAGCATATTTCTTTTCTCATTCTCAAGAAAAATTGTGCAGTGAAATAGAAAGCAAGGAATTTTACTGAGGGTAAATGAAATGCAGAAAGAAATTAAAAGAGCTTTAGAACAGTAAGAGTTATTTTGTTAATATTGGTAGCAATTTCCAAGAATACATCTCTAGGACAAATGTAGCTGGTTGCTTTGAAAATATGCTTTTGATGTATTTCACTGGGTAAAATAAAACTATTTTTCAAACCTATCTCAGAAGTCCTAATGCTTCTAAGTTTATTTTCCATGATATTTACATTTTATTTATCTATACCAAATCTGTCATATCTGTTCAAAAGCAGATCAATTAATATACCATGTAGAGATTGGTAGGTTAAATTAAATTATCACAATAAGATAAAATGAAAAAAAAAAACTAAACTAAAAATAGCCACTGTGTATGTATATTCAAAGTTAATACCATAATATTGTCTTTCATAATTTGGCCTCTATCAGAGCTCCAGCATTTTCTCTTGATATACTGACTCCTAGTCCCTGCCCCCCAAAATCCCACTTTTCCCTCTTATATTCCAAATATGTCTTAACTGTGTATATTTGCTTAATGTCTTCCTCTTCTTTGAATTCAATTGTTTCTTCATCTTAGGTAATAATACTGGGGTGCCTGAAAAATGTGCAAGAATTCTCTGGGTGGAAATTTCTCATATGTCAGTCTGCAGGGGATTTTCTCAGGGAAAATTAAATACTTAAACAGAGAAGGGAATGATTCAGTATGAGTGGGAAGTAGCACATATAACAAATAGACACTTTAGAGCCCCAATAATTTTTATTAGTAGAATATTAGTCTGTAAAAATTATTGTGGGGTTACTTGGACTCCAAGAACAGAGGATAAGGGGATACTTATTCTCTGCTCTTGCAGTTTCCTTCCATATGGAAGTCGGGGCATTAGTGCAATCACCTCACCTTTCACTAGCCATTACTTGATTGGGAAGAACATTTACCTTCTTCTCCTCTTTCCTTCTTTGTTCAGTCACTCAGTCGTGTCTGACTTTTTGGGACTCCATGGATTGCAGCACACCAGGCGTCCCTGTACTTCACCATCTCCTGGAGCTTGCTCAAAATTATGTCCATTTAGTCAGTGATACCTCCCAACCAACTTGTCCTCTGCTGTCCCCTTCTCCTCCTGCCTTTGATCTTTCTCAGCATCAGGGTCTTTTCTAAAGAGTTGACTCTTCACAACAGGTGGCCATAATGTTGGAGCTTCAGCTTCAGCATCAGTCCTTCTAATGAATATTCAGGGTTGATTTCCTTTAGGATGGACTGGTTTAATCTCCTTGCAGTCCAAGGGACTCTCAAGAATCTTTTCCAACACCACAGTTTAAAAGCATCAGTTCTTCAGTATTCATGTGCTCTGTTGTGATCCTCTATCTCAAACACCAGGCCCTCCCACTGCAGGGAGAAGTGACCCTGGTGACCAGAATAGCAACTACATAATCATGTATTAGGAAGTGTTACAAACTTAAAATGTCAGACGAAATTTAAAATATATATATACCGAGAATATGAATAATTTTACATAAATTTGAAAACTTAGATGCAACCAGTAACTTTGTGTAAAAATGCAACTTATTTATCAAAAACTCATTTTAAAAAATGGAAGAAGGCAATGGCAACCCACTCCAGTACTTTTGTCTGGAAAATCCCATGGATGGAGGAGCCTGGTAGGCTGCAGTCCATGGGGTTGCTAGGAATTGGACACGACTGAGCGACTTCACTTTCAATGCATTTCACTTTCATGCATTGGAGAAGGAAATGGCAACCCACTCCAGTGTTCTTGCCTGGAGAATCCCAGGGACGGGGGAGCCTGATGAGCTGCCATCTATGGGGTCGCACAGAGTCGGACACGACTGAAGCAACTTAGCAGCAGCAGCACGAGCAGCAGCATTTTAAAAAACAGTTAATACATATGCCCCCTCCTATACTTAATTCATGTTAATGCACAGCAGAAATGAAACCTATATTGTAAGTAATAATGTTTCAATTAAAAATAACTTTTTAAAGGATAGTCTGAATAAAACTTTACATTAAAAAAATCAAATCAATATTTTAAAATCTCTGTTTTCACGAAAATACTGTGATGGTTTTACATATAAATTCTAACATAACTTCAAACATAGATGATCTCTATTTATGTGAACACTTTTGTGGAGAAGAACTAGAGGGAAACCTCCCTCAAATTGTTAACAATAACACTGAGATCTAACCAAAAGGTGATAGCATAAGAAACAGCAACTAATAAGTCAACCTAACCTGTTTGGCCTTAGAAAGCATCACTACGAACAAAGCTAGTGGATGTGATGGAATTCCAGTTGAGCTATTTCAAATCCTGAAAGATGATGCTGTGAAAGTGCTGCACTCAATATGCCACCAAATTTGGAAAACTCAGCAGTGGCCACAGGGCTGGAAAAGGTCAGTTTTCATTCCAATCCCAAAGAAAAGCAGTCCCAAAGAATGCTCAAACTACCACACAATTGCACTCATCTCACATGCTAGTAAAGTAATGCTCAAAATTCTCCAAGCCAGGCTTCAGCAATACATGAACCATGAATTTCCAGATGTTCAAGTTGGTTTTAGAAAAAGCAGAGGACCCAGAGATCAAATTGCCAAAATCCACTGGATCATTGAAAAAGCAAGAGAGTTCCAGAAAAATGTCTATTTTTGCTTTATTGACTATAACAAAGTCTTTGACTGTGTGGATCAAAACAAACTGGAAAATTCTGAAAGAGATGGGAATACCAGACCACCTGACCTACCTCTAGAGAAACCTATATGCAAGTCAGGAAGCAACAGTTAGAACTGGACATGGAACAACAGACTGATTCCAATAGGAAAAGGAGTATGTCAAGGCTGTATATTGTCACCCTGCTTATTTAACTTACATGCAGAGTACATCATGAGAAACACTGGGCTGGAAGAAGCACAAGCTGGAATCAAGATTGCCAGGAGAAATATCAACAACCTCAGATATGCAGATGACACCACTCTTATGGCAGAAAGTGAAGAGGAACTAAAAAGCCTGTTGATGAAAGTGAAAGAGGAGAGTGAAAAAGTGGGCTTAAAGCTTAACATTCAGAAAACTAAGATCATGGCATCTGGTTCCATCACTTCATGGCAAATAGATGGGAAAACAGTGGAAACAGTGGCTGACTTTATTTTTGGGGGCTCCAAAATCACTGCAGATGGTGATTGCAGCCATGAAATTAAAAGACATTTACTCCTTGGAAGGAAAGTTATGACCAACCTAGATAGCATATTAAAAAGCAGAGACATTACTTTGCCAACAAAGGTCCATCTAGTCAAGGCTATGGTTTTTCCAGTGGTCATGTGTGGATGTGAGAGTTGGACTGTGAGGGAAGTTGAGCACCAAAAAATTGATGCTTTTGAACTGTGGTGTTGGAGAAGACTCTTGAGAGTCCCTTGGACTGCAAGGAGATCCAATCAGTCCATCCTGAAGGAGATTAGTCTTGGGTGTTCATTGGAAGGACTGATGCTGAAGCTGAAACTCCAGTACTTTGGCCACCTCATGTGAAGAGTTGACTCACTGGAAAAGACCCTGATGCTGGGAGGGATTGAGGACAGGAGGAGAAGGGGACGACAGAGGATAAGATTGTTGGATGGCATCACTGAGTTGATGGACATGTGTTTGAGTAAACTCCAGCAGTTGGTGATGGACAGGGAGGCCTGGCATGCTGCGATTCATGGGGTCGCAAAGAGTCAGACACGACTGAGCGACTGAACTGAGCTGAATATGCACCAAACTCTTGACAGTTATTCCAAAGCCACTGTAGAAACACCCAGAATCACCAAACTGCTTTGCTTTTTAAATTATAATTTTTAAAAAATTTTTGCTTTTCATGGTTAAAGAGAGTGCCCTTCTTGATGAGACCCTGGAACAAACACTGCTTTTCTTGGTGAATACACTCCTATACTTTCATTATGTTAGTAAGGGTGCCTGTTACTTTGGGGAACATTGGCATATACAGGTAAAGTAAACTCAGAACATATTTTGTAAGTGTAAGAAATAACAAATGGTAACACAGTGGAATGAAGTTTTCAAATCTCAGTACAAGTCTTTATCTTCATAGCTACTCTTTTTCTAGTTGAGGAAACAAAGATTGAGAGAGGGTAATTGACTTGCTTTAGTTACACAGACTCTATGCCAAGTGCTCTCAGCCCATTCTTTAGACTCTGCGTGTCATTATACAATCATAGCATTTAAGATTTGAAGTTAACAAAGATTTTGATCTAAGTCATACAGATGTTTTATAACATTTGTTTTGGATAAAGAAACAAACAGGAATATCTCCTTTTCACAGCATTCGACTTCTATGAAGGATTAAGCTTCATTCTCTACCCAAAAGATTAAACTTTATGAATTCTACTTTCTTGACAAAAATACCCACTTCATCAGATCCTAAAGAGACAAGCATCTACTTTCCCAATAGTGTCTGAACTTTGGGTATCAAGCCAATTTTATTATTCTCTCTCAAGTAAAGCTACATTGTGGATGGTTTAACATCACAGCCAGAGCTCCAGCTGCTGCTCTTCCTCCTATTCTTGGGAATCTATGTGGTGACAGTGGTGGAGAACTTGGGCTTGATTCACTTGACTGGAGTAAGCCCATTGCTGTACACCCCTATGTACTACTTCCTCAGCAGCTTATCCTTCATTGATCTTTGCTATTCCTCTGTCATTACCCCCAAAATGTTGGTGAACTTCCTAGTGAAGAAAAATACGATCTTTTATTCTGAGTGCAAGGCACAGCTCTTTTTCTTCCTGGTCTTCATGGTGGCCAGTGGTGACCTTCTCACTGTGATGGCATACGATCACTATGTTGCCATCTGTAGCCCACTGCTCTACCACCTGATCATGTCCTTTAGAGTCTGCTCAGTGCTCATCTTGGTTTCCTTCACCCTGGGCTTTCTCTCTGCCTTAGCCCATACAAGTGCCATGATGAAACTGTCCTTCTGCAAGTCCCAAGTCATCAGCCATTACTTCTGTGATGTCCATCCTCTCCTAAACCTGTCTTGGCCCAATACACACGTCAGTGAGCTTCTGCTTTTTGTCATTGTGGGATTGAACACATTGGTGCCCACCTTAGCTTTCTTCATCTACTATGCCTTCATCTTCCACAGTATCTTTCTCATCCAATCCTCAGAGAGTCAATCCAAAGCTTTTGGTACTTGCAGCTCTCATCTCATAGCAGTGGGGATCTTCTTTGCATCTATCACGTTCATGTATTTCAAGCCCCCTTCCAGTAATTCCCTGGAACAGAATAAGGTGTCCTTGGTGTTTTATTCCACAGCGATCCCCATGCTGAACCCTTTAATATACAGTCTCAGGAAGAGGGATGTGAAGAAAGCATTTTGGAAATTTTTGGTGAAGAAATGATTCTTGGCTTTGGGGTTTTATAAATGGGAAAAAATTAATGTTTTCAAGGAAAATATGCTGTCTTGTTCATTTTCCCTTGTTATTCCACTGACTTTGTTTAACCAGGTCCTGGACTTCTTTCACAGCTGTGTCTACCTGACCTTTAAATATATCTTTTCTTCTCCATATATTTCTTTTGTATGTTTTCTCAGGGTCTAGGTCATACCTAGGTAACTACCTTCTCAGGCAATACCATTCCTTAAGCTTTTTCCATCTTTAAGGAGAATGTATACTGCTTACTCTTTTTTAGTGACTTTAATATTTCAGAGAATAGTTTCCTGGAACTGGTTCCTGGCCTTCAAATTACCATTGTCTAATACACGTGTTTATAATTTGACCTCCATTCTCTCCTCCTTCTCATTTCAGTTTAACTTGTTTTACTATAATTTGCTTTCCTTTTTCTACTACTGCTATTATAAGACTGAAGCAACATTTCTAAATTTCTTGATTTCCTAAGCAGCCTTAATTCCTAGAAACAGAGTGCTCCAAATCAAGATTTTTAATCCACCCTCTCAGCTGTTAGGTTAGAAATAATTTCTCTGAGCTGTTTCTCTTTCTCAATATAAAAGATACTATTCTTTTTATGGTAAACCCTCTTCCCAGTTTTATTGGTTCATTAATGAAATCTACCATCCATTTAAGTGAAGCTCCTTATTAGAAGATTACTTTACCAATAAAGGTCCATCTAGTCAATGCTATAGTTTTTCCAGTAGTCATGCATGGATGTGAGAGTTGGACCATAAATAAAGCTGAACACCAAAGAATTGATGCTTTTGAACAGTGGTGTTGGAGAAGACTCTTGAGAGTCCCTTGGACTGCAAGATCAAACCTGTCAATCCTAAAGGAAATCAGTCCTGAATATTCATTGGAAGGACTTGCTGAAGCTGAAGCTCCAACACTTTGGCCACCTGATGCGAAGAGTTGACTCATTAGAAAAGACCCTGATTCTGGGAAAGATTGAAGCCAGGAGGAGAAGAGGATGACAGAGGATAAGATAGTTGAACGACATCACTGACTCAGTGGACATGAGTTTGAGCAAGCTCCGGGAGATAGTGAAGTTCAGGGAAGCCTGGCAAGCTGCAGACCATGGGATCTCTAAGAGTCAGACATGACTAAATGACTGAACAACAACATATTAGAAGATGGAAATTCAGAGCCCTGTAAGCTCTGAGCTTACCTATTTAACAAATCAAGGGACAAGTGGTGCCCCCTGGGCAGGAGCTACTTCTTGAGCCTGTCCACAAGCCATAGTAATTCAGTTAGGCTCTCCACAGTGCCATGGATGGATCACAAAGGCAATTTAAAACAACACAAGAGTGTCACAATGTACAGCAGCCCAAACCACCCTGCTCTACTAGTCTTAGAATTCATGTTTTTTGAAGATAGGGCTGAAAACAGAGTGGAAACAACGATTGTTCTACCCCCTATTTTCCGAACAATACTTATATGAATGTTTCTCTTTTCATTATAATCAAATCGCTGCTTAGGGAAAACTTCGTCTCTACATTCAGGTTTAAGCTGCAGCAATATTTGCTTGTGCAAATACTAAGATTGGCTCAATTTACCCAACCCACATTTATCGTGGACCATAGACATATGGCTCTGTGGACACTCATTTAGTTTTCACATGTTTCAAGGGGTAGAGCTTCTATTGAGACATTTGCATTTTTTTAAGAGCCAGCACTAGTGGTACAACCTCTGGATAAAAATGAATGTGTGCCCATATAAAATTATTCACTCAGCTTTCAACAAGTCTGCACTATGAGGCATGTGTGAAGGTGAAAATCCCACACTGTTAGAAGTTTAGACTCATAGCCACCTGCAGGGATCTGGTTAGCGAAAAGTTATGCATAAGCTATAAAATATAAAAACATTAAAATAATTGTCAATTCATGCCACTGAAGTAATATTCCCATCTCCCCATCAAAAAGCCCCAAACCCTTAGCTCCCTTTTTGTTTCTAAATCTTCTCTTTTTAACTTCTTTATATCCCTGGTCCAATGCACAAGGTACTTTTGAGGGAATCAATTACAGAGCCCCTGTTCTAGACCAATAGAAAAGTATATAAACAATCTGTCAATAGAACAAAATATCTTTATTACATATTTACTGTTGGACAAGGTATACTTAAATCCAAGCCCTGAGTTGGCAGCCTACTACTCTAATCACAGGAAGTGCTAGATTCCTGCCGTTCTCTACCAGAACAGGGAGGAATGCATGGGAAATATATGAGAATATGCTCTTTCTGAAAATATGCTTACTCTCAGAAAGAAAATAAACAATAAAAGAATATCTTCTTATTTAAAGCTCACCTATCAGATAAGCCATTCCACCTTACCAGGAGGTGTGAATAAGGGTGTAAAACAGAGTCCAGAGTGAAGGAATTAATGTTCCACCACATGGAAGGAATATTGGGGATGAGAAAGAGCTGTTTCATTCATCTTTAATGCACACCTAGAATTTAGAAAAGACAGAAAGACAGATTTCAATCAATGTAGAGAAAAAAGCAAGTCTATGATGGATAAAAATAGAATTAGGAAATAGAAAATACTCAAAATTGAAATTATAACTGAGAATTCTAAGTAAGATTTAGGGAAAGTGACACAAAACCCTCTTTATGGTTAAAACACTTATTAGTAAATTTATTAGGATTATTCTGTTTTGATTCCAGAAAGAAAAGCCAGAATGACGTTAGAAGAGCAAGAGGACTTTCATTGACCAAAATAAAAATATGTAAAGATCCTTATAAATTAATACAAAAATGGATGGCCCATAGAAAATTAAGCCAAAATCACTCAATAGACAAATATCAAGAATAATATAAATGCAAATTAGCACATTAAACTTCTCCAACTCTGTTAGAAACACAAATTTAGATAAAACAATAGTGATGTACATGCTCAAATATCTATATTAATTTCTGTAAGACAGTTTAACAACATATATTAAATACACTGTATTGTAAATTCTATATGAACTTTTACCAAGTTGTTCAATTTCTGGTCATCCATATTTAATAAATAAAATAAAATTGGCAAAGATAAAGTGGCAAAGATAAAGTGCTACTGATAATTAAAAATATATATATAAATAAATGTCCTTCAAAAATATAAGCTTAAGTAAAATATGGTAGAGATGTACAATAGAATAAAAAGTAGTCATTAAAATAATTTTATAAAATTATACTTAGTGACAGTGAATATATTCAAGATAAGTAGAAATTTAAAAAGATCTGCTTGCAAATGGCACTCATATACATGATTCAACAGGATGAAAATTTCAAAGTGCATTAACATTTTTTTCCTCTTTTCCAGCTGCAATAATTAAATAGCCTGCATATGAATGAGGACATTGTTATAGAGATGATTTTGAAGTAATTTTCTATGTGTCTATGTTGAGTGTGGGGGAATTGAAGGAGTTTACCTTCTATTTCAAGCATCTTTCAAGACATACTTCAACTGTACCTCAGTGAATTTTTACATATCTATATATACAAAATGTACTAAGAATACAGCTCTTTGAATTTTTTATTATGCTCATACCTATTTAGTGACTAATCAGATAAAAATATAAATAGAAAATTAGCATCACATCATAAGGCTTTATCATGTTCCAAGGAGTGCAGTGAAGTAGCTCAGTCATGTCCGACTCTTTGTGATCCCGTGGACTATAGCCTACCAGATTCCTCCGTCCATAGGATTTTCCAGGCAAGAATACTGGAGTGGGTTGCCATTTCCTTCTCCAGGAGATCTTCCCAACCCAGGGATCGAACCCAGGTCTCCCGTATTGTAGGCAGACGCTTTACAGTCTGAGCCAACAGGGAAGTTCTCCAAGGAGTAGAAGTAGTATACATTTTGGTAGTTTTACCTTTTCCGGACTGCATTTAAGTGGACTCACACAGTATATACTCTTCTGTGTGTAGCTTGTTTCACTCAAAAATTTGTCTGTAAGACATTTTTGTGTCATGACATGTTTGTGTACTCTCCATTGTATAAATATGACACACTTAATTATCCATCTTTCTGTTTGATGAATGTTTAAGAGCATGTTCAGTTTGGAACTGTTATATCTTTTATATATGTTATTTTACCAATCTTTTAATTGACGTACATCTTCATTTCTCTAGGGTATATAAAGAAGATTAATATTTAGTGTTAGAAAATAATGCCAAACTGTATTACAACTCAATTGGTAATGCTATACTGCCGCTAGTGATGCCTGAGAGTTCCAGCTTCTGCAGATTCTTGCCAACACCTAATATTGTGGGTCTCTTAAATTGTAACCCTTTTGGTGTAATGTCATAGTGTCTCATTGTATGCAATCCCTTGATATCCAATCATGTAGACTAATTGTTTATTATTCAGCTATTTGGTTGTACTTTTAAAATTTTCAAATATTTTATCGAGAACTTTGGGGGTAACTGAGGTGATGGCACCTGTGCAAATTGAAATCTCTCCATACATTCTCCTGAAAGCTGTACAGATCAACTAGAAGAACAAGTGAAACCACGTAATCACTGCACCTTCAGCACAGCTATATGAAGAGAGCACTACTAAGTTCAAACTGCCTATATGTAGAAATATGACTCCTAGAATTAAAAGATATGACTTAAATGCAATAAGTACCAAAAAAAGTAGTCTTGGTAGACTAGAATATTGACTATAGGAAAGAAGTCAAGAAAGTTCACATAAGACTCAAAGATGCAACCTTAGAAAGGCAACACTTCTAGGGAAAGAGTATTAAGTGAGGGAAGAGGAAACTTTTTGAATCTGTATTGAAAGAGGAAAAGAAAAGTGAGTGGGTAAATGTAAAATCCTGAGAAGAAAGATAAGGAGGAGAAGGAGCAGGAGGGGAAAGGGAGAGGAATTGGCGGGGAGGGGAAAAGGGAGGAAGGGGATGTAAAGGAGGAGGATGGTGGAGGAAACTCAATGTCTCCTCAATAAGCGAAAATAAGCGAATAAGTGAATAATAAGCACTTAGGTTTATTCCCAGAGGAGAGAAATATATGCATCTAGGAGTTTGACTGCATGCATTACCTCTACTTATTTTTCATTTATTTAATTCTTGCTTATCACTCTTATTCACAGAGATTCATTGAGTCATTCAATGAATATTGTTTGAACAACTGTGAATCATTTGTTACCATAGGTATTAGAGATACAAAGGCACACAAGAGAAACATGGCCATTGTCACCATAAAACTGAATTGTGTTTAATTTGGGAACACACACACACACACACACACAATGCCATCTCATTTGAGAGATGACTATCCACATCACATCATGACACTTTATCCCTAAACAGTTTGGCATATGTCCCCTAAGAAAGGAGATGTCCTCCTATACAACCACAATGCAACTATTACACTCAGAAAATTTAACATTGATTCACTTTTACCGATGAACACATAACCCACATTTGAGTATCCTCAATTGTCCCCAATAATGAGTGTTACAGGTTATTTTTGTTTTGTTTTTGTTTTTTTTTTGAAGAGCTAACTAAGCATAATGTTTAATTGACATTTACCTTTAGTATACATAATTTAAAGTCCTTTTCCCAGCCTTTTTCAGTCTTTGATGACATTGGCATTTAAAAAGAACATGGTTCATCATGTTTGATGATCTTTCAATTTTCACTTGTCTAACTCCTTGTGATTAAATTCAGGTTAAACATCTTTGGCCCAGATGGCTACTTTAGGTGACATTGTGTTATTTCTTTCAGAAAATCACAGTAGAAGGGATGAGACATCAATTTGTTCCATTATTGCTAATGTTAAATTTAATCATTTGGTTAAAAATGGTTTCCATTAAAATTTACTATTGCAGAGGTATTCCCTTTACTTTATTATGAATGAGGAATCTGTGACATGACACCTTAAGACTGTAGGTCTGGCTTGTTCATATTCCCTTAAGAGGGAGGTACTTTTTGTTTTTTTATAGGGAGGTATTTTCAACCCATTGATTTTAGTTTCCATTGATGATTCTTAGCTAATTCAATTATTAGTATGGTCATTGCAACTTGATAAGTTTCTAATTATATAATTCAGATATAGATTCATATCTGAATTTATATTTATATATAAATTTATAAACATAATATATAATTATAATGATTATGTAAATTAATATATGTTTAAATTATTGAAGTGGAACTATAAAGCCTCTTGATGAAAGAGAAAGAGGAGAGTGAAAAAGTTGGCTGAAAGCTCAACGTTCAGAAAACTAAAATCATGGCATCTGCTCCCATCACTTCATGGGAAATAGATGGGGAAACAGTGGAAACAATGTCAGACTTTATTTTTTTGGCCTCCAAAATCACTGCAGATGGTGATTGTAGCCATGAAATTAAAAGGTGTTTACTCCTTGGAAGGAAAGTTATGACCAACCTAGATAGCATATTAAAAAGCAGAGACATTACTTTGCCAACAAAGGTCTTTCTAGTAAAGGTTATGGTTTTTCCGGTAGTCATGTATGGATGTGAGAGTTGGACTGTGAAGAAAGCTGAGTGCTGAAAAATTGATGCTTTTGAGCTGTGGTGTTGGAGAAGACTCTTGAGAGTCCCTTGGACTGCAAGGAGACCCAACCAGTCCATCCTAAAGGAGATCAGTCCTGGGTGTTCATTGGAAAGACTGATGCTGAAGCTGAAACTCCAATATTTTGGCCACCTCATGTGAATAGTTGACTCATTGGAAAAGACCCTGATGCTAGGAGGGATTGAGGGCAGGAGGAGAAGGGGATGACAGAGGATGAGATGGCTGGATGGCATCACTGACTTGATGGACATGAGTTTGGGTAGACTCCGGCAGTTGGTGATGGACAGGGAGGACTGGTGTGCTGCTATTCATGGGGTCACAAAGAGGTGGACACAACTGAGTGACTGAACTGAACTGATATATAATTTATATATATATATATAAATTTATATCAGATATAGATTTATTTAGATATAGAATGATGTCATTCTAATTATATCATTAGTTGACATCATTCTGTAAAGAAATACTTTCCCTTTTCTATTACTTTTAATTTTATTATTTTCATTATTATTTTTGTATTAGGAAGGACTCATAGAATCTCATAAGCCATCCACTCTGATATTTAAATTGTTCTAAATTTGTCCAGTATAGGCTCCTTACTTTTGATACATCTTCATAATTATTGGGCACTTTCTTCCTCTATGAAATATTCGGATGCTCTAGACTCATCCTGAATTTTAGATATCCTACCTTGGAATCTGCCATTTCTCCATCAAGTCTTGGTTTTCCTTAGTGGAGTGTGATAGTTAGAAACCAAATATCATTAGATGATAGGTATGATCTTTGTTACTTGGATTTCATTGCTTTTAGGCCCATTCAACAAAAAGAGCAAAAATCACCTATTAATCAGATCAGGTCTTTTGTTCACACCCTCAGTGACTTCCCATTTCACTTAGAAGGACAGTCAAAACTTTCAAACCTTCCCATAAAGCCCTACGGATACTTGCCCTCCTCCCCCACCATCTTTCTGTCACCTTCTATTACTCTGACATTTGTTTTCCCTGTTTATAGCACACTTTTAAAATTTCTCCTCCTTATATGCAGTGTATATATATATATATATGTTTTTTCATTATTTGTTCCCTAAAAGGGTAGGGATTTTGTCTGTCTGTCACATGGTTGTCCATCAAAAATTGATTGATTGGCTGGAAGAATGAGATATAATGGTATGGTGGGGCAGAGGAATTATTATCAATAGTGAGAAAATAAGTAGGGAATAACTAAGGAAGTCATCCAGAACAAAGTCACATTAAGCTCCAACTTAAACTACACAATAAGTTGGACAGAAAAATATGTAAGTTAAAATTAGAGTGAAAATTTAAAATAATTTTGCTCTCTTGTTCCATGCCCATCCCAGCCTCTACCCTGCTTGAGACCACCACAAGACAGATCTTATTTTTGATGGTTATAACAATGGCTAGAAATCTTAGGGAAATGCTATTTCTTCTTATTTACTAGAAACTATGTAGGATTGCAAAGAGCCAGACATGACTGCAGGAACTTAGCACTCAGATTTCCTTAAAAATTTTTACAAAAAAATGTATATTGCCTCTATAACTCTGTTGTGTATTAAAAATGCAAATACCTAAGGGGATTTACGTATTTAGTCATCATTCGATATTACAACTGAAAAAAGTTTGGTCAGGACTTTTCAGTTTAGCAAGAAAAATTACAAAAAGAAAGAGTTCTGAGATACCTATAAGCTTATACCAAAGGGTGAAAATATATGTAAGAGTTTGTTTCTTGAGTAAGTAGGAGACTAAGGAGAGTTAAAAGACACTTGTTGTTGGGAGTAAGGGCACCTAAAGAGTAACTGAAAATAAGTTATTCAGACCTTTTAGCTTAAAATGGCTCTTGATTTGAAAATAATTACTGTTAAAAACAAGCTAAAAGAAAACACAAGTTCTATTTGTGCTATTTCTTTTCAAAAGTACATTTTCTACACAGACCTGGGAAGTATCCCACCCTTCAGGACTTTTTTAATGGATTCTTTGACATCCTTGTTCCTAAGGCCATAGATAAGGGGGTTAAGCATGGGAATCACTGTGGCATAAAACACAGAGGCCACAGTCTCCTGTATTGTGTCACTGGTAGATGGTTTAAAATACATGAAGATGATGGAGCCATAGAAAACCCCAACAGCTGCAAGGTGGGAGCTACAGGTACTGAAAGCTTTAGATCTGCCTTCAGCTGAGTGGATGTGCAAGATGCTGCGAAGGATGAAAGCATAAGACATGAAGATGGCTACAGCGCATACAAAGGCATTGAATCCAACCAAAATCATCACTGAAAGTTCCTTGGTGTAGTCTCTTGAACAAGATATATTCAGAAGAGGAAGGATGTCACAGAAGTAATGGTGGATGACATTAGTGCCACAGAAGGAGCGGCTAGATATGAAGCTGGTGTGAATCAAGGCTCCAGCAGCCCCCAGTATGTATACACCGGTGACCAGTAGGAAACAGACTCTGTGGGACATGGTAACAGTGTAGAGCAAGGGGTTACAGATGGCAACATAATGATCAAATGCCATGGCTGCCAGCATGTAGGAGTCATTAATAATGAAGAAGCAGAAGAAAAAGAGCTGGGCCATGCACTCAGGAAAGGAAGTGAAGTTCTTCTCTGACACGAAGTTTACCAGCACCTTTGGAATTATGACCGAGGAGTAGCAGAGATCTATGAAGGACAAATTACTGAGAAAATAATACATGGGCGTGTGAAGCTGAGAACTGATCCTGATTAAAATGACCAAGCCCAGGTTGCCCACCACGGAGACCATGTAGATCAATAGAAACAGGAAGAAGAGAGGGAGCTGGAGTCCTGGCTGATCTGTTAACCCCTCAAGGATGAACTCAGTTACCAAAGAATGATTTCTTGTATCCATTCTTCTCCCAGTGTGGTTTGGGGAAGAGATTCTCATTGGCCAAATATTGTCATCTGACAGGATTTAACAATCCAAGATCTGATGAATGACATATTTGCTAACTGACCCAGAATTTCAGAAAACAAGAGACTAAAATCTACTCCTGATTGAAGACTTTCTCAAGATGTTGATGCTTTACTTGGCTCCAGTTTTTACTACTCTCAAGTGACATTTAGGGGTGAAAACCATTTTGTCTTTACAAATGGAATTTTAGATTCCTCTACTAATGGATGGATGGATGGAATCACCAATGCAATGGACATGAACTTGGGAAAACTTTGGGAGATGTTGAGGGACAGGAAGGCCTGGCATGCTGCAGTCCATGGGGTCGCAAAGAGACAGTCATGACTGGGTGACTGAACAACAACAATTAATGGAAAACCACCTTTCTGTAATTCAGACACCTTTGGAGAAAGTACAGTGTTGCCACCCTGTTTTGTTGATGTTCAGTCTGCAACAATCTATGCTCTCTTCCAATGTCTCAAGGGCTATTATAAATGGCCTCTTGCTGGTTTCACTTGCATTTTTCTTCTTGGCTTTGGCATCTTTAACATCTTTAATTTGGTCTTCTCTGACTCCAGTTGCAAAGTGCTTGTTTCCTCCAAGATATCTTGACTTTTTCTTTGTTTTTGCTTGACTGAGAGACTGAGAAAGAGGTTAAGTAAACATGTGCATTAAATCACACAATTTAAAAGCAATAATATTTTCACTGCTTATTTCACTAAACACCTTTAAGATTCTGGTGGGCAGGTGTGGAGATCTACTGCCATATGGCCACCAGAGACAAGCCTCATTTTTTTCATTTATTAAAGCTGCCACCTACCAATCTGCAGTGACTTGCCTCTTTTCTCAGTCTTTCTTTGCCCGCTAAGAATGGGAGCCAAAGAGGGGCAGCCATGTCAGTATCTGGATAACAGCTTAGAGGGGTGGGATAGGGTGGGATGGAGTGGGAGGTGGGAGGGAGGGACAGGAAGGAGGGGACATATGTATACTTATGGCTGATTTATGTTGTTGTATGGCAGAAACCAATACAATATTGTAAAGCAATAATCCTTCAGTTAAAAATAAATAAAAATTTTAAAGACAAATTATCCTGAGTGAAATGAATTAAAAGCATCAAAAGATACAAACTTCCAATTATACGATAAAAGCCCTGAGGATATGATATACAGCATGGTGGACTACAGTTCACAATACTATATTGTATATTTGAAAGTTGCTAATAGACTGGATCTTAAAGTTCTCATTACAAGAAGAAATTGTAACTAGGCGAAATGGTAGATGTTAACTAAACTTAGTGTGATAATTTTGTAGTAGATACATATATTGAATCATCATATTGTATACCTAAAACTTATACAGTGTTATCTGTCAAGTATGTCCAGATAAATCCGGAAATCAAACATTGTTCTGTGCAGAGAGAACACCCAGAGTAAAGACTTTGGCAGAGAGCATGCTTAGGGTGTTGGAGGAACGCTAGAAGACCAATGAGGCTGGACTAGACAGAACCTAAAAGACAAGTGGAGGCTGTAAATGGAACTGTGTGCTGGCTGCAGGTATTAGTAAAACCTGTGAATCTCATCTCGTCTATGATGGGGCAATGCTGGAGAGTTTGCAGAAGGCAGTGTGTTCTGTGCTCTGATGTTTTTTTAAAAGGATCCTTCAGGCTCTGGTTGCTCTGTCAAGAATGTTCATTGAAGAGTGAACAAGGTGATTCAGGGAAATCAGATAGGAGACAAAATGTGCTCCTGTTGAGAGATGATAGCTTGGACCAGGCTAGTAATGATGGGGATATCGAGAAGTAGTCAGAAAAATTGCAGCTGGATTACAAGTTGGATATGGGCATCTGAGAAAGAGTGGCAGAAATAGGATGGAGGATATGAGCCTGAAGTTGGATCAACGGTCATGGTAGAGAGCAGGCTTAGGAGACAGTTTTCTGTTTTTGATATTTTAATTTGGATGTCTTATTATGTGACCAAATGGATAAATTGAGTAGGAAACTGAAGGTATGAGTTTGGAGTTCAGAGGCAAGGTCTACCTTGGACATTATTTTCTGAATCATCAGTGCATGTATACCATTAAAAGCCGAGGGACTGGATGAGGTCAATCAGGTATGATGCGTACAAACACCTTAAAGCAGTTCCCGGTATGTGAAAAGTTATCAATGAAGTTTGGTTTGGTCATTTTTATTGTTATATCTGATATTTTGAACTAGACCTTAAGAATTTTTAGTGCCTTTTCTCCATTCTTTTTCTATTCCTTATCACCCCTTCTTGACTACTCCCTACAGCAATTCACCCAGAGCAGTATTCCAACAGAGCAACAGTGTTGCTCTGTAGACATCCAACACAGACCCTAGGACCTAGCAGAGATCTGTACTTAACTGTTCACTTTTCTCTCTTCTTTCAAATTCTACCAACAAGACGATTTGGGCACACTTTCTACCCCTAATTTTTTTCAGTCTTCAAGTAAAGCAATACTCTCAGACAGTAGCCTATATTTACATGAAAGTTCCCTAGGTTCCCTTTCTTTTTTAAAATTTTTCTTTGGTTGCATTTATATTCTTTGCATCACTCTCTTTTCTTAGAAAAATCTGAAGAAGGAGTACCAAGACTGGGATAAGATTTAATTATCTTAGTGCTATTAGAAACTGGACACACTTCAGATAAATATTAAAAATATATATACCTGTATGGATTGTGACATTAACAAAATATAGTTCAAAATTTCTTTCCTTGGCAAAGTATTAGATACAAAGGTCCTTTAACTTCTTCTAATATAATAGGAACTCTTAGGTGATTCTGTCTCTGAGGCATAGGGTTGTTTGAAAATTTTTGAAGATCTTGATGTTTAAGCCATGAAAAAGAGTATTTTTTAAATTAGAAACATCTAACTTAATTTAAGTTCTGGGATATGTTTCTCATTCTAGTATTGCAACCAGAAGAGAAAAGCAGACAGAATAAATGAATAGAGGTGTCAGAAAGAACGCTAGGATTTCCTGCCTTTCATTTGGAAGGTTTGTGAATCCACTTTTGGAAAGCACAGAGTGGAGAATGGCATGATTTTTGACCTTTAACGTAGCAGTTTATGAATTAGACTGAGTGTCAGGAGCTTGAATTTTTATTCATTGATTGACCCATTGCTAACTCAGAGATGCTGGATAATATCAATTGGTTAATGTCAGTGTCTTTGTAGTAAGAGGAATCCCTGACCTGAATAAATCTTGTGAGGTTACATTATTAATGCACTTGAAAATTCTCTATAAACTGCAAAGTTGCATATAAATGAGAGATATTATTAATATGACAGCACTCGGGAAATCAAGAGTTTGAAGTCAGAAGAACAGGTATAGAACTAGTGAAAGGAGAAATGGTCTCTATGCATTACATGCTTTATGCTTACCTGTCAAGAAGCAGACACCTGCCTGTTCAGTATTACCCATTAGCGTGGGTGATAAGAATTTTTAACTGCCTTCCAAAATTCAGCTTCAACTACAATATCTTATTAAAGGTAGATAGAATTTCATGACTTACCTGAATATTACCAATAGGTAAAGTGTTGTTGGTCCCATATGATGTTTTAACTTTGGTCTCACATAGTGCATTCATGTGTGTGTGCGCACACACACACACACACACACACACACAAGATAATTTTACAACCAAGCATTAATGGCTCCAAATCTTTCTGATTCTGGAAAAGCCATGGAGTTGATGTTATATGAGGATTCAAGAAATGTTATCGATGAGTAACAGCTTAAAACCAATTAAGCAGAGCAAGAAAAGTAATCCCACTGACTCTCAGTCCTCTGTTATTGAAGAAACATTTTATTTGCATCTATGTGGACCTGAAGGAGATGATGTAAGCATAAATTCCCCCTAGGGCATTGTCATCCCAGTAGTTGAACTCTATAGGGAAAAAGCAATTATAAAGTACCTGTTTGTTGGCAGTATAGTGATATTCCTATTCCTGGAGTGTTTAAAACAAACATCAAACTTCTTTCCCTGAGTGGTAAGAAAATTAATAATGATTCCATAGCAAATATAATGCGGTTGGATGGCATCACTAACTCAATGGACATGAGTTTGAGCAAGCTCTGGGAGATGGTGAAGGACAAGGAAGCCTGGAGTGCTGCAGATGATGGAGTTGCGAAGAGTCAGATATGATGGAGTGACTGAACAACAACAGATAGCAAATATCAAACTTTGGAAACCATATTAAAATTACATTGCTTTATTAAAACCACACAATATCAAGTATTTCCTTAGCATTTAAAACTTTCTGTAATCCAGTCAAACCCATTCCATTATCTCTGAACACAGAAAAATCTTATTGTTCTTAACTCTTCTAGATGTTTTCAAGGATTATACATGGAGAAAAAGAATAGGTGAATCTATAGACTGCTTTGGGTAGAATAGCCATTTTGACAATATTGATTCTTCCAATCCATGAACACGGTATGTTTCTCCATCTGTTTGTGTCCTCTTTGATTTCTTTCATCAGTGTTTTATAGTTTTCTATGTATAGGTCTTTTGTTTCTTTAGGTAGATATACTCCTAAGTATTTTATTCTTTTTGTTGCAATGGTGAATGGTATTGTTTCCTTAATTTCTCTTTCTGTTTTTTCATTGTTAGTATATAGGAATGCAAGGGATTTCTGTGTGTTAATTTTATATCCTGCAACTTTACTATATTCATTGATTAGCTCTAGTAATTTTCTGGTAGAGTCTTTAGGGTTTTCTATGTAGAGGATCATGTCATCTGCAAACAGTGAGAGTTTTACTTCTTCTTTTCCTATCTGGATTCCTTTTACTTCTTTTTCTGCTCTGATTGCTGTGGCCAAAACTTCCAACACTATGTTGAATAGTAGTGGTGAGAGTGGGCACCCTTGTCTTGTTCCTGATTTCAGGGGAAATGCTTTCAATTTTTCACCATTGAGGGTGATGCTTGCTGTGGGTTTGTCATATATAGCTTTTATTATGTTGAGGTATGTTCCTTCTATTCCTGCTTTTGGAGAGTTTTAATCATAAATGAGTGTTGAATTTTGTCAAAGGCTTTCTCTGCAATCTATTGAGATAATCATATGGTTTTTATCTTTCAATTTGTTAATGTGGTGTATTACATTGATTGATTTGCGGATATTAAAGATCCTTGCATTCCTGGATAAAGCCCACTTGGTCATGGTGTATGATTTTTTTAATATGTTGTTGGATTCTGTTTGCTAGAATTTTGTTAAGGATTTTTGCATCTATGTTCATCAGTGATATTGGCCTGTAGTTTTCTTTTTTTGTGGCATCTTTGTCTGGTTTTGGAATTAGGGTGATGGTGGCCTCATAGAATGAGTTTGGAAGTTTACCTTCTTCTGCAATTTTCTGGAAGAGTTTGAGTAAGATAGGTGTTAGCTCTTCTCTAAATTTTTGGTAGAATTCAGCTGTGAAGCCATCTGGTCCTGGGCTTTTGTTTGCTGGAAGATTTTTGATTACAGTTTCATTTCCTTGCTTGTGATGGGTCTGTTAAGATCTTCTATTTCTTCCTGGTTCAGTTTTGGAAAGTTATACTTTTCTAAGAATTTGTCCATTTCATCCAAGTTGTCCATTTTATTGGCATAGAGCTGCTGGTAGTAGTCTCTTATGATCCTTTGTATTTCAGTGTTGTCTTTTGTGATCTCTCCATTTTCATTTCTAATTTTGTTAATTTGGTTTTTCTCTCTTTGTTTCTTAATGAGTCTTGCTAATGGTTTGTCAATTTTGTTTATTTTTTCAAAAAACCAGCTTTTAGCTTTGTTGATTTTTGCTATGGTCTCTTTAGTTTCTTTTGCATTTATTTCTGCCCTGATTTTTAAGATTTCTTTCCTTCTACTAACCCTGGGGTTCTTCATTTCTTCCTTCTCTAATTGCTTTAGGTGTAGAGTTAGGTTATTTATTTGGTTTTTTTCTTGTTTCTTGATGTAAGCCTGTAATGCTATGAACCTTCCCCTTAGCACTGCTTTTACAGTGTCCCATAGGTTTTGGGTTGTTGTGTTTTCATTTTCATTCATTTCTATGCATATTTTGATTTCTTTTTTGATTTCTTCTATGATTTGTTGGTTATTCAGAAGCGTGTTATTTAGCCTCCATATGTTTGAATTTTTAACAATTTTTTTCCTGTAATTGAGATCTAATCTTACTGCACTGTGGTCAGAAAAGATGACTGGAATGATTTCAATTTTTTTGAATTTTCCAAGACCAGATTTATGGCCCAGGATGTGATCTATTCTGGAGAAGGTTCCGTGTGCACTTGAGAAAAAGGTGAAGTTGATTGTTTTGGGGTGAAATGTCCTATAGATATCAATTAGGTCTAGCTGGTCCATTGTGTCATTTAAGGTTTGTGTTTCCTTGTTAATTTTCTGTTTAGTTGATCTATCCATAGTTGTGAGTGGGTATTAAAGTCTCCCACTATTATGTGTTACTATTAATTTCCTCTTTCATACTCGTTAGTGTTTGCCGTACATATTGCGGTGCTCCTATGTTGGGTGCATATATATTTATAATTGTTATATCTTCTTCTTGGATTGATCCTTTGATCATTATGTAGTGTCCTTCTTTGTCTCTTTTCACAGCTTTTATTTGAAAGTCTATTTTATCTGATATGAGTATTGCGACTCCTGCTTTCTTTTGGTCTCCATTTGCATGAAATATTTTTTCCAGCCCTTCACTTTTAGTCTGTATGTGTCTCTTGTTTTGAGGTGGGTCTCTTGTAGACAGCATATATAGGGGTCTTGTTTTTGTATCCATTCAGCCAATCTTTGTCTTTTGGTTGGGGCATTCAACCCATTTACATTTAAGGTAATTATTGATAGGTGTGGTCCCGTTGCCATTTACTTTGTTGTTTTGGGTTCACGTTTATACAACCTTTCTGCATTTCCTGTCTAGAGAAGATCCTTTAGCATTTGTTGAAGAGCTGGTTTGGTGGTGCTGAATTCTCTCAGCTTTTGCTTATCTGTAAAGCTTTTGAGTTCTCCTTCATATCTGAATGAGATCCTTGCTGGATACAGTAATCTAGGTTGTAGGTTATTCTCTTTCATTACTTTCAGTACGTCCTGCCATTCCCTTCTGGCCTGGAGGGTTTCTATTGATAGATCAGCTGTTATCCTTATGGGAATCCCTTTGTGTGTTATTTGTTGTTT